>NW_015170888.1:539556-543541 GCF_001447785.1 Gekko japonicus
GACATCCGGCCGCAGGGTCCGTTTCCCTCCACCCAACCCCACTCACTCCAGGGCCGGCGACTGGAGGTGCAAGCCTCCGGCTGCCGGGGCCGTTTTCACCCTCCCCCACTCCAGGACCGGAGACAGGAGGCAGAAGCCTCCGGTCGCCTGCTCCCTTCCCCTCCCCCACCACCCACTCCCAACAGGCACTGAGGGGAATGTAGGGTTGCCAGCTCTAAGGAGGGAAATACCTGGAGGTTTGGGGGGTGGATTCTGTAGAGGGCAGCATTGGGCGGGGGGGGGGCGGAAGGACTCAGCAGGTATAATGTCATCGGGTCTACCCTCCTAAAGCAGTCATTTTCTCTAGGGGAACTGATCTCTGTCATCTGGAGATCAATTGTAGTAGGGGAAAGTCAGCTGCACAGCAGGGGGTTGAAGAGAATGGTTTGATGGCTGCTGGGCCAAGATTGGCAACAATAGTTCCCCAGGAGCCCCATCGTAAATGCACCAAACAATTCCTCAAGATTTTCCAAAACACTTCTCTGTTTTGGGCTCCTGGGGAACTTTGAAGTAGCACCAAAGCTTTAAGATCTCTCCAGCTGTCACCTGGAGACTGGCAACAGCTTGTCTGGAGTGTGGGCAGCATGGCATTGTATCTGTCTGAGGTCCTCCTCTTCCTCCTCCTCCTCAGATCCCACCCTCAGCAGGCTTCATCCCTAAAATATCCTGGAAGTTTCCAACCTGGAGTTGGCAACCCTATGTCCTGGAGTTCGAACCTGGAGTTGGCAACCATCAGCCAACGTTTATCTGCCTGTCTGTCTTTACAACCCCCCCCACACACACACACACACAGCCTCTGCCTAGGGAGCAGCTGACATCATTCTCCTCTCCCAACTGAAAATTCCAACTGCCTTGCGGGGGGGGGTGAGTGTGAGGTGTGGAATGGAGTGTAGTCCAATCAGCTTCCATATGTAAATGACCTTGGAACACTGGCCGGGACTGCACAAAGCAGCCAATGAACCCAGCCAGTGTCTTCCGAGTGGCAGTTTTTTCAGCCTAACACTAAAGGGGCCAATTTTAGAACTTTGGCACCCACTATTCTTTTATATATAAGGAGAGATGACTGTTGGTCAGGGTTGGTCCTGGTTAATACGTGAATGGGAGGCCACCAAAGCAGTCCAGGATCATGACACAGAGGCAAGCAAAGGCAAACCACCTCTGTTTACCTCTTGCCTCGAAAACTCGACAGGGTTGCCAGAATTCGACTGCCACTTGATGGCCCTTCATCCCACCAGCTTTGCATGGGGTTGCCCTGCAGGACTCTTGGAACATCTCTCCATCCTGTCCTCTTGGTTCAAAGTGATACACACTCACACACACAAACACACACAAACACACACACCCCTGCCCAATGTAACAGTGCTTTACTTTTTTTAAAAAAGGTAAAGGTTCCCTTGCTCGAAAGCCAGTCGAGTCCGACTCTAGGGCTGCGGTGCTCATCTCCGTTTCAAAGCCAAAGAGCCAGCGCTGTCCGAAGACGTTTCCGTGGTCACGTGGCCGGCATGACTAAACACGAAGGCGCACGGAACGCTGTTACCTTCCCACCGAAGTGGTACCTATTTATCTACTTGCAATTTCTTGCTTTCGAACGGCTAGGTTGGCAGGAGCTGGAACTAGAGACGGGAGCTCACTCCATCATGCGGCACACCCGGGTCTCGATCTGCTGAACTACTGACCTTCCACAGCCTGCAGTTCAGCATCTTAACCACTTGAGCCACCGCAGCTCCACTTTTTACTAGCCTCCAAATAATTTCAAGTGCATGACAAGTGCATGACTGACAGGCAGCTCACCACGTATGCTAGACTGTCTCTCATCCCTTGGGAAAAAATAATAATAATATTACGATTCATTTATATTCTGTAAATCCAGAAACTTAATCCTGGATGGCAGTGAGAGAATTATAAGCACTCCTTTTAAACCTGCTGCCATTCTGAGAACTTCCTTCTCCCCTGCGCACTTATTGGAGTTGATAAATGTGACAGCTACAAGCCTCATAGCTGCCCCTGCTCCTTGCTTTCAAACCGCTGCAAACTCCATTTTCTAAAGTCACAAGCGAAGGAATCTGCTTGCGTTGATAAAAATCTAATTCGTATGAAGTTTGAGATTGGCACACAGAGGTCTTAACAAAGGGCCGCTCTCTGTGCCTGCACCGAAAGACACAGGCAAGTTAGAGACACTTCTGGTTGTTGCTTTGTTTTTCAGCATTATGGTCCTGGGGTCCAAAAGAAAATCCAGTGTTACTGCTTTGGGAGAAAGTTCGGCATGGAGTCATGCTGATACAGAGATTGTCTTTTATGTTGGTACATGCATGAGGGCTCTTTTTGTAGCAGGAACTCCTTTGCATATTAGGCAACACACCCCTAATATAGCCAATCCTCCAAGAGCTTACAGAGCTCTTCTTACAGGGGCTACTGTAAGGTCTTGGAGGATTGGCTACATTAGGGGTGTGTCGCCTAATATGCAAAGGAGTTCCTGCTACAAAAAGAGCCCGATATGATGCTGGTATGTCCTTGCATGTATTTGCACCCTTCAGCAGGAGTCAGCGTAGGGAAGCAAGGGCTCTCTTTTTTCTACTGGTGAACATTTCCCATGGATCACAGCTACAGAGACATAAGGGACTTATACCCCCTCAATATTTTCAGCAGGTTTTTTTTTTTTTATGGGGGAATGGGTCATAAAAATATAAGCAGGATTTGCTGGATCAGACCAGTGATCTATCTGGTCCAGCCGCCTGTTTCACACAGTGGCTAGCCAGGTGCTCTGGAAGGCCAAACAAACAAGGCACAGAGGGGAGGATAGGGATGCCAGACCGGGCTATCTTGCTGCCGGCCGCACCTCTCTGCTGCTGGCCAGCCGGCTGGAAGGGGGAATTAGCCCCCCCCCAAGGGAGGGACACCAGAAATTAAAGCGTGCCTATGTGACCCGGAACATCAGGGGTGACACTCTGGTTTTGGGGCAAAAGCTTTATGATAGAAGAAGAAGAGGAGGAGGAGGAGGAGGAGGGAGGAGGAGGAGTCTCAGAGCAGCTTACCATCTCCTTTCCCTTCCCCTCCCCACTACAGACACCCTGTGAGGTAGGTGGGGCTGAGCGAGCGCAATCAATCAAGGTTATTATGGTCATAGACCAGTATAGTAGAAGACAAGTAAATACAGTTAAGGGGACAGTAAAATTACAAAATATAATGGCATCTAAAATTATAAATAAGGATCTAAAAACTTTAAAATACAGAAATAATAAAATCAAAATTATGATCAAAAGTTAGGTTTAGGCCTATCTGTACTTTATCTCTTTCCTAGTTTGGTATGCCAACCCACCAAATTTGGCAACCATCCTAGTCAGCTTTTGATTATCTCCTGCCAGCATAATTGACAAAAGTATCCTTCTATTACGACCTGGAAAGGAGTTAACTCCTGCCAACCTAGCAGTTCGAAAGCAAGAAATTGCAAGTAGATAAATAGGTACCACTTCGGTGGGAAGGGAACAGCGTTCCGTGCGCCTTGGTGTTTAGTCATGCCGGCCACATGACGACGGAAACGTCTTCGGACAGCGCTGGCTCTTCGGCTTTGAAACGGAGATGACACCGCAACCCTAGAGTCGGATTCGACTGGCTTTCGAGCAAGGGAACCTTTAGCTTTTAAGGCGTTGTATCTTAATAGGGTAAACATTCTTCTGTGATTGCTGATATCTAAAACTGAGAGAGCTCTTTTGAAGACTGCTCACGAGAGAACTTGTGACTGACCCAAGGTTACACCAGCAGCTGCATGGGGAGGAGTGTGGAATCAAACCCGGTTTTTCCAGATTAGAGTCTCTGCTTCTAACCACTACACCAAACTGGGTCTCCAGAAGCTAAGGTAGAAGCTAATTATACCATAGAGTTTTGCCCAAAAATTAGAGTGTCACCCCCATAATCCCCAACGTGCCTACGTCACTTCCAGGTCGTGTAG
>NW_015170888.1:543554-568906 GCF_001447785.1 Gekko japonicus
CGTCCCTTCCAGGGCGTGTAGGCATGTCGCTGAAATGCCGGACATTCCTCTCTGCTCCCAGTAAGCACCCCCACTGGCTGTTCAGAAGGACCTGGCAGTCCTACACCAAGAAGAAGAGGAAGAGGAGGAGGAGGAGATTGGATTTATACTCTGCCCCTCACTCAGAGTCTCAGAATGACTTACAAACTCCTTTCTCTTCCCCTCCCCACAACAGACACCCTGTGGTGTCGGCGGGGCTGAAAGAGCTCTTTCAAGAACTGCCCTTTGAGAGAACAGCTCTGACAGAACTATGGCTTGCCCAAGGTCATCCAGCAGCTGCGAGTAGAGGAGCCGGGAATCAAACCTGGTTCTCCCACGTTAGAGTCTGCACACTTAACCACTACACCGAACTAGACCAAGACCTTCCCCTGATCTGCCTCCCAGCACTGGTATTCAGAGGTCTTCCATTGGAGACACTCTCCTGACTCACTCAGTTCTAGGGTTGGGGAATACCTGGAGATTTTGAACGTGGAGCCTGGGGTACATACCTCAGCAGAGCATAGAGCTGTACAGTCCGCTTTCAAAAGCAGCCATTTTCTCCAGGGGAACTGATCTCGGTACTCTGGAGATCAGTGGGAATTCTGGGTAATATCTAGGGCCCACCTGGAGGTGGGCAACCCTAGCCAGAATCTGTTCCTCAACCTTCAGAACCTAGAAATCTCACACTATTGTGCTACGTTAATAAAAGGGAATTACACAACCGGTTGTCTCCCCCTTCCGATAGGTCTGCAACTTGTATTACCTATTTTGAACTTTAGATCACTTCCTTGCAGCCAGTTGCCCCCTAATTCCTTGCTCTCCAGAGCGGGATGAAGCCAACAAATATTGGCAGCTACAAGCCAGGTGTAATGTATCCAGTCCAGACCACATGGCCGGCTTGCTAAGCTCCTTGGAGGCTGTGATCCATCCTACAGTTGTATGCTGTGAAGAGCCATAGAAATTGGTGGCACTGAATTAGTTACGATGTCCTTAGTTTTCTTTAAAAAAACAAACCCTCAGCTCTTTATTTTATTATTCTTGTTGAGAACTTTAATTCACACTGCACCATTGGGGGGGGGGTTGGTGCAAAGAAATCGGGTGAAAGGGTAGAATGAAATCCTTGCAATGCCTTTGATTGGGATCCACCGAACGGACATAAAAGATTGTACAAGTTTTCGAGCTCACCCGAACTCTTCGTCAGGCCGAATGTTTAACACAATTCGAGAAGACAGAAGGGTGGAGGTTTTTTTCAGGCCGTTACGTGGAAAAGTGTGCTTTCCATCTTTCTGTCTTTTGAAATCTTGTGACATCCTGCCCTATGAAGAGTTCTGGCGAGACTTACAGCTTGTGCAATCTTTTGTGTCAGTTTGGTTGGTCCTAATTAAAAAAAAAGGAGCTGCGGTGGCTCAAGTGGTGAAGACGCTGACCCGCAGGCTGTGAAAGGCCGGTAGTTCAGCAGCTCGAGACCCGAGTTGCCGCATGACGGAGTGAGCTCCCGTCTCTAGTTCCAGCTCCTGCCAACCTAGCAGTTCGAGAGCAAGAAATTGCAAGTAGATAAATAGGTACCACCTCGGCCACATGACCACGGAAACGTCTTCGGACAGCGCTGGCTCTTCGGGTTTGAAACGGAGACGAGCACCGCAACCCTAGAGTCGGACTCGACTGGCTTTCGAGCAAGGGAACCTTTACCTTTTTAATTAAAAAAAGCCTTGGGTCACCAGCTTTGGGGTGGAAAATAACCGAAGATTTCGAGGGTGGAGCCTGGGGAAGGGGGTTTTGGGGAAGGGAGAGACAAGGCCATGGAGTCCACCCTTCTAAGCAGCCATTTTATCCAGGGGAACTGATCTCTGCAGTCTGGAGCTCAATCTTTAAGACCAGGGGATCTCCAGGCCACACTGGGAGGGTGACAACCCTAATAAGAGCTATTACATGGATTCCATTCTTGGGTTTGTTCGTTTTAAATTTATTTTGGGGGGGGCAATATGGCTGTTCAGCCTTTCCTAGCGAAAGGAAGCTACTTCTTTAAAAAACAGGTTCAGGTGGATAGTCGTGTTCCCAGCCTCCAGGTGGGGCCTGGAGGCATCCCGCTTTCACAACTGATCTCCAGCTGACAGAGATCAGCTCCCCTGGAGAAAATGGCTGCTTTGAAGGGTGAATTCTATGACATTGTACCCTGCTGAGGCCCCTCCCCTCCCCAAACCCCGCCCTCTCCCGGATCCACCCCCAAAGTCTCCAGGTATTTCCCAACCCACACTTGGCAGCCCTAGGCGGATAGCCATCTTGGTCCAAAGCAGCAGGACAAAATTTGAGTCCAGTGGCACCTTGAAGACCAACAATATTTAATTCTGGTTATAAGCTTTCATGTGCCTGAAGAAGTGTGCTTGCCCGCGAGAGCTCATACCGTGAATAAAACTTTCTTAAAAAAAATGTTTGTGAACTTGGAACCAACAAAACTCACAGTCCTGACTCTTCAACAGTCCCACGTTCTACTTCCCCTCTTCAGAACGATCATCTCTCTTTGGATGCAACTTCACCAAATCTGGCAAAAAAAATATATATTCGCCAAATCTTCCACACTGCAGGTTTCTATGGCTAGAGATGTACACCAAGAAGCCCTTCCGGACCTCAGATCTCCTCATGTGACAAATTCAGAGGGAGGGCTGTTCTTGGTCGAGAAGATAAACGTAAAGGTTCCCTTGCTCAAAAGCCAGTCGAGTTCGACTCTAGAGTTGCGGTGCTCATCTCCATTTCAAAGCTGAAGAGCCAGCGCTGTCCGAAGACGTTTCCGTGGTCATGTGGTCGGCATGACTAAACACCAAGGCGCACGGAACGCTGTTCCCTTCCCACCGAAGTGGTACCTATTTATCTACTTGCAATTTCTTGCTTTCGAACTGCTAGGTTGGCAGGTCGAGAAGATAGTGAGAACTTAATGTCCCCTTCTCCAATGGTTTCCATGTCATCGTACAGTATTACATTTCGCCATTGTTCAGGGGACATAATGGGGAAGGTTACGGGCACCTCAGAGTTCTGCGTATGGAAATATCTTCTGTCTCTCTCTCACACACGCATGCTTGCCCTTTGTATGCATGTTACATGTGCTTGCGAGAAATCATATGGGAAATTGCATCTTTGCTTTTCTTCCCCCCCAAAAAAAAAATAAATAAAATAAAAGCTGGGCAGAGATAATAGCACCTCTAATAACAAGCAAGCCAGTGATCTGTATTTTCTTGTCTTTTGTTTTGTTTTTTTGTTTTTTCCCCCCTGTCCTTCTTTTCTAATGTTGGCCTTGGGAGAAGGCGTCTTTCTTTTCCCACATACTTTTTTTTTGTCCCTCGCCATAGAGCTGGCTAACATAATGGACATTTTCTTTTCTCTCTCTCTCTCTCTCTCTCTTTTTAAACAACGAGCTCCGGAGCAATTGGCAATTAAACGGTTTGAAGGGGTGCTTCTGGGCCGGGGAGAGAGGCTTCAGGTGTGAAATGCTTCTTTTCGAGAGCACTAAGCAAAATGTATAGCTGTTTTCAGGGCCTCCCTTGTCCTTCTGAGGGAAGGGGGGGGAGAGAGAGCAAGGACACTCAAGAGCAATTTGCTATTCAGCATCTGAATACTGTGTGCCTTTTCCTCCCCCCCTTTCTTTCCTCTTCTACCCCCCCCCCTCACTGCTCCTTCTCCCCCCACAAATCCTCCTGTGGTTGGTAAGAAGGGCAGGCCGGGGTGTCGCAAATAGCTTTTGGGCACAATGGCGGATCAAGAGAGAAGCCAGGGAAAATGAGGGAAAGAGAGAATGAGGGGCTGAATGAAGTAAGAGCAGCTCAATTGTCAATTGTGGGCAAATGTGTTGGGAAAGTAAAAAGGGGCTTATGGGATACTTTAAAATTACACCCCAAGCAATGGGGGGTGGAGAGGGAAAGGGGGGGCAGATCTGAGGGGACGAGGGCGGCCAGGGGAGATACGCCTGGGCCTTTTTAAGGGCCGCAACATCTCATCTCTGCCCTCTTCAGGAAGGAAATTAAGGACTGCTCAGAATACCAGCCGATCCATTCCACGGAGGAGGTTTACACGTCATGCCCGGGGAACCTTCTCTGGTTGAGGAGATGCCACCCCCCCCTTGACAACTCCGAAGGGCCTCCTCCTCCTCCTCTTCCTCCTCAGAGGCGGTTCTCGAAAATGTGGCTCTTTCAAAGAAAGTCGGACAAAATGGGACCGAGGGTTTCCATTCCAGAACAAAATATATTCTGTTCTCAGGCTCACACAAGGATGAAGGAAACTTCAAACGAGATGAGGGGAACAATATCCTTCGCGAAGGACTGCTTTATGTCACTTTCCCCACCCTGACCTTTTCTCTTCTAACATATTGATTTCTTTTCTGCCTCGCAGAGGCACAGCCTTGCTTAGCAAGGATATATATATATACACACACACATACACACATATATATATATTCCCAGCTGCTTACGTATCACTATTGTATGTACATCCTCAAAGGTGAAAGATTTTGCTTCCAGAAGACAAATCTCAGGCTGACAATATGATTAGGATGGTTTGCAGACCTTTCATTTTTATTTTTTTTATTTTTAAATGGAGCCCGACAGAGATCGCCAGAGGTGGTGGGAAAGGGTAGACTCGGATCGTGTTACCTTTGCGAAGAGGATCGGCTCAGTCGCCCGTCTGGTGTCTGCCAAAGAAAACAGGCCAATTACTATTCCACATGGTCACAGGAACGGGACAGAGAGGCAGAGAAAGGAGACAGGGTGCTCTGGGAACCAACGAAATTGGAAAGTGCTGCCATCACGGCCGACGTATGGCGACCCCTCGTGGGGTCTTGAAGGCAAGGGATGCACATTGGGGGTTTGCCGTGGCCTGCCTCTGCACAGCAACCATGGTTATGCTTAGTGGCTTCCATTTCAAGTGCTCGCCAGGGCCCATCCTCAGTAGCTTCTGAGATCTGACGGGCCTGGGTCATCCGGGCCAGGCCATGAGAATGGATATTATGTCTCATTTAGATGGGGACTCCACCTCCCCCCCCCATCTCAAGCATTTCTATGTGGGACCTCCCAGAAGGACCTTCAGGCCAATAGCCAGGATTTTGTGGCTTGTGAGGCAATTTTTCCCCCCTGGTGGGGCTGAAGTTCTCAGTGCAGAAAGAAAAAGCCATTTAGACCATAGAAAGCTGTTGCCAGGGTAGATCTGTACATTGCGAGCTGTCGACCACTTTAAATGACAGTTCTCAGCCGCTGCAAGTTAATCACTTTTGCCAGCCAAAGCAACAATTTTGAGAACAAGCTGGCAGGTGGGGGTGATGACTTCTATACTCAAGAAAGCTACGCTTTAGGCAGAAAAGCTCTCTTAAAGGAGACCAGTTTCTTGACACAGAGTTAGAAGGGATCCTAGAGGTCACCTACTCCAACCCCCTGGCTCAGTGCGGGGATTAGTCAACTACAGCACCCCACTCTGCTGAAAGGAATGCATGCCTTCAAAAATGTTTAAAAGTGATTGGGGGAAAAAAGCATTTCTAGGAGAAATTCTTGTGGGGCTGTGCCGTTAAGAAAGGCGGCGGAGCCCCCAGAAGCCCCACCGTAGCTATGGGCCTGCAGAAGGTGTTCCATTAAGGCACTGACCAGACCTAACGGTACCTAACTTCAGCAAGGTGCCCATGTCAGATGTTCTCCATTTATCCTCAAAGCAGCCTAATGAAGGAGCTTCGGCTGACGGAGAATGTTTGGCCCAAGATAACCTATCCAAAGTGAGGATTTGAACTTGAATCACCCACGTTTTAATCCAACGCTCTAACCACTGTATCTCACAGCCAGGTATTCACTTCTCATTCAGATGTCACCAACCCTTTCCAACTGATGGGTATACAGGGCTCTTTTTGTAGAAAAAGCCCAGCAGGAACTCATTAGCATAACAGGCCACACCCAACAGCAGGAACTCATTAGCCTATTAGGCCACACCCCTGACAGCACAGCTCATTGGCATATTAGGCCACACCCCCGTGTTACCAGAAGTGTGGTCATCCAGCCACACCCACCTTTCCCTTCTTATTCTGTTTGCCTTGTTTATTGTCAAAACCCAGGGCTTTTTTTGGAGCAGGAACTCCTTTGCATGTTAGGCCACACACCCCTAATGAAGCCAATCCTAATGGATTTCTGCTGTTGGGTGTGGAGATATCTTTCCAGCAAGATGAAACAGATAGTCTAGCTGCATATAGCATTGTGTCAAACATGTCTCTATAGTGATGATGTGCTATTTCTTCTGACCAAAGGTTTAAAAACAAGATCTCAGGTGACTATGGAGTAAGTATACCCAGTCATTTTCGCTTCTAGGAAGAGTTCAGGCTTGATGTTGTGGTTTGGTGTAGTGGCAGACTCTCATCTGGAGAACTGGGTTTGATTCCCCACTCCTCCTCCACAGCCCTGTAGCTAGGGATTTTGGGGGGAGGGGGTCTGGGGGGGGGTCTCAGCTAATGAAATCAAAGTTAATCACATTAATTCAATTTGGGACTGGCCTGGGAGAGAGAGGGCCCAGAAGAAATGCTAGGGGGCCAGGCCCCACAGGCCCCGCGTTAGCTACGGGCCTGCTCCTCCACATGCAGCCAGCTGGGTGACCTTGGGTTCCCTCAGGGCTGTACTCCCAAGCAGGGCTGGCTCCAGCTTATTTTGCACCCTAGGCGAGGATCCCTTCTGCCCCCCCCCATGCGCCCACCAATTTTCAAAAATAAATGCATTTTAGGAAGAACAAAAAACACAAATAATCAAGAAACTCCCAGAGTACGGGGCCGGGTGCAGTTTGGTGCCCCTAAGGGCTGTCCCGCTCTAGGCGATCGCCTAGTTCGCCTAGTGAGTGAGCCGGCCCCGCTCTCAAGAGTAGGTTCTGTCAGAGCTCTCTTGGCCCCGCCTCCCATACAGGGTGTCTGTTGCGGGGAGGGGAAGGGAAGGAGATTGTAAGCCCCTCGGGGACTCCGAGAGAAGGGCGGATTATAAATCCAATCTCCTCCTCCTCCTTGATTTTAATCTAGAACCCATAAATGTGGAGGCAAGAACAATATAAGCCCCTTGCGGTCCCCCACTGGGAAGAAAGGTGGGGCACAAATTATGTCAATCAATCAATATTCAACAAATTATGATTTGTAGATTCGGAAACCAAACAAACCCCATTTAGTACACACTGTAGTTAATTAACCATCTACAGAGTCTGAAGTACGGTTTGGTGCTAACCAGCAAATCCCACCTCGTTTGACCACCCTGATTCAAACATCACAAGACCTGATCAAAAAAATGGGTTGTAAAGTATTCTTGCTCCTAATATCTGAGTGGAATGCATCAGTAATCAGTCAGGTGGAGGGATATGAAAAGGGGATGTCTCCCTTGGTAGCAAGGATGAAATTTTGAAAATAGTCCAGCCACCAACTGGGCTGAAAGGTAAGTCAAATGACCAAAGAGGGGGATAAAAGCCAGACTCCAAACAGGAAATGCTATTCTTAACACACACATGCACCCAACGAAGATTAATCTTATTAGGATCGTATATCATGAAGGTGTCAGTTGTGAAAGCAAACGAATGGCCCTTGTTTATCTGAACTAAACTGTGAGGCTCACGGAAAGACTCAGTCCAAAGGAGTCTTTTTTTCCCCACCCTTAATAAATTGGCCAAGTCGGTGTGTTGTGTTGATAATGCAACGTGTGAGAGTGAGGTCTTAGCTCTCGTCCTGGTGTTTAGATGCATCCTCTCTCTCACTCGCTCGCTCTTTTTTTTTTTATCACCGCTGATTCCAAAACCCCTTTAGAAAGATGAAGTAGGTAGAAATCAAAATAAATGGGTTCTATTAAAACTAGCAATGCATCAACCGCTTGATAAAGTGATTAATAAGCAGCTTGGGATAGTGATTGATTAAGCTCTTTAATCAAAGTGCTAAACTGACTTAGTATGGATAGTTTCAACATGTTCAAAGCATACATTTTCCGTGCCTGGGGTCTGCGGTTATTTAAGTAACTTTGTTTTTTGAAAGTGCATCTTGGGGGACAGGATTCAGATATCGTACACTGTAAGGTGAGGATTACAAAGGGCTTAATAGCCTGCAGCCAGTAGGGGGAAAAAAGTTTTCATAATTACTATTCTGGATATTTGGACAGGAACTCCATCCAGCTAATAATCTGTTTTGCATGGGCTGGTTCATACGTACGTAGATACCACCTGGTTTCCCATTGTCCATAACTTGATGACTTGAATGCAGATGGATGAAACCTGTCTCTGGAAAGCATCGCCTGTACGGTAAAACAAAAATTAAAGATAGGGGAGCTAATGCTGCTGTCTGAAACAAAAAAGGAAGGGCTAGGCTCTAAAGACATCATGCCCCCAGTGTGTTTCCTCGTGCCCACTGGTTTCTTCCCCAAAGCAAACATCCAATCCTGGATTTCTTCCATTTAGCTGGAGTAGGCAGTTTTTTTTTTGAAGAGCCCAGAAAGCATTGGAAAGGAATATTCAGCTCCCTTCATGTGGCCTGGAACCTTCTGTGGAACATTCCAATATTTTGTGATACAACTCACACATTGTGGTGGTCATTTGGTGATTGGTCCCACCCAACACAGTAGCCATTTTGTGGTGGCACCAAATCTCTGTTCTTACAGGTTGGGGGACTTCATCAATTATCACATCAAGAAAACAAAAGGAACAGAGCTATAGAGTTAGGGTTCGCTCAGTTCTCAAAGACTACACATACACATTCTACAGAACAAATTAAACGGGCTGCAAAATGGGACATAAATAAAAAAGGGTCCTATGGCATTAGGATTAACAGAGATCAGAAACAGGTTTATTACCAATCCTCAATAATTTTATCCCGGTTTTTATTAGGCCAAAGGTACAGTTATTTGGTCCACATTAACACAATATGGAGGCCTGGCTCCAGAGGTTTTTGGGGGGTTGGTGTTGGGAGGCAAAGCCAATGTAAGATTCTGAAGGAAGAAGAAGAAGAAGAAGAAGGAGAAGAAGAAGAAGAGGAGATTCGATTTATACCCCACCCTTCACTACCCAAAGGTGTTTCAGAGCGGCTTACAAACTCCTTTCCCTTCCCCTCCCCACAACAGACACTCTGTAAGGTGGGTGGGGCTGAGAGAGCTCTTGACAGAAACTGCTCTTTTTCAAGAACAGCTCTTATCAGAACTACGGTTTGTCCAAGGCCATCCAGCCAGGTGCAAGTGGAGGAGTGGGGAATAAAACCCGGTTCTCCCAGATTAGAGTCTGCGCACTTAACCTCTACACCAAACCTTTTTTTTTAACCACGACACCAAACTGGCTCCATCAGGAAGAGTGGAAGACAGAGCTTTACTGGTACCACTACATTTTTTAAAAAGGAACAGAAGTTCCCTGTGCTTCTTATACTTTTTAAAATTATGAGATGTTCCCATTGCCTTATTACCCCATTTACAATTGCCAATTAGATTTATTTTGAATATATGTGCTATTTTTGTGCCAGCACAGACAGTATTCCTCTGAGGAGACAGCCAAGGTCAATTGATGCTTTCAGCGCATGCGCATTACCTGATGATTTTTAATTCTTTACATGGTTTCCAAGGAAGTGCCCTGATCACAGAAGAAACTTTTCCGATTGCTCGTGGGAACGGAATTTACAGAAAACAGTGAAGTACCTTGACTATACCCAGAGAACAGCAATCATATCATCAGCAAGATTGGAGAATCATGCGTGCCCCCAAGGACAGAGACAGGACATGTATCATAGAGCAAAGGGGACTTTGACAAATACAAATGCATGATGATGAAGAAGAAGAAGAAGAAGAAAAAGAAGAAGAAGAGGAGGAGGAGGAGATTGGATTTATACCCTGCCCTTCACTATCCAAGGGAGTCTCAGAGCGGCTTACAAACTCCTTTCCCTTCCCCTCCCCACAACAGACACCCTGTGAGATGGGTGGGGCTGAGAGAGCTCTGACAGAAACTGGAAAACAAATATCCTGAAGTTAGATGAATATTTGGGGGGGAAAGAAAGAAAACTGTCATCCTATGCAACAAATCAATTTTTTTTAGCAATCTCGCAAGCCATCTGAGGGTTATAGCAGGAATAATACACATATAAATCGAGGGTTCTGGTGATTCTAAGAATCCTATACTTTCCAGCAGGTAGAGATGTTTGCAAATTTCTCATCCTTGGGAAACCCCCCCCCCCATTTTGATCTTGCTTCCCCTATGTGTGAAACAAAACCACAATTCTTTAATTCAGCCTCACTTTCTGTTTTTCCACACCGAATGTTCACTGTCAAACTCATGGTTTGCTAATTGTAATAAATTTTATGTTTTTATTTTGTTCTGTTTGCTGAGTCACCTGGAGCAGGTCTCTGAAGAGGTAGCATGCACTTCTAAAGAAATCAATAACGTAACATAAAATTACCCAATACAAATTAACATACAAAAGCAGCTGTGAACAGAAACCAAAGGAATTCATTAACACAAATCTAACTATCAAGGAAACGAAACAGGGAACCTTCTCTCATCCCTAGCCTTCCCCTACAAAGGCATGGCTACTCCCAACTGCCAGCGCATGTGCAAAAAAACCCATAAGCTGATGCAGAACTGTAAAATAAGTTCTCTCTCCTCTTTTTTTCTCCTTCATGTGGGCAGATGCCTCATTTTAATCAGTAACCCAATTATGATTTGAACTATGGTGAGTTCATCTATCTATAGAGACTTTGGGTGCAGATCACTAGAGTCTTTCCTCAGTTCATAAATAGTTGGTTACTGCATACTGCTGAAGGAAGTTGTCGATTTTTCTCCTCTGCATATTTGCAGAAGAGGACTGGATAAGTTTCTTTCTGGGATGGTTTTAAATCAACCACTGATGAGGCCTGCTTGAATGAATGGTGACTTGTTGAACTTCACACCATTCAGCACTATAATTTCATAACCACCTTTGGTCAGAACGTTCCCCGATCGGTGCAGCTGTATTCTCCATAATTGTGAAAAGAACGTTTCTCACACGGTGGCAAAGTAATCCCATTTCAAGCCTACCATTAGCTTTGTCCCTATTAAGAGGGAAAAAAAGAACAGATTATTATTATTTTTTTACAAGCCCATCACAAGCCTTTTGGAGAGACCAGCAAGAGGGGAACAATTTCCTTTCTCGAAACACGAAACCTTCTCACAGCTCTTCCACATTCAAAGAAAAACAAGAAAAGAAAACTCTGTCCTCTTTGATTCTCTTTCAAGAATGACTAATTATTCCAGCCCAACCAAACTGTGAATTCGCTTCTATTAATAGATCGCGGGGCGCATGCGCTTCTAGCCACATCACTCTCTCCCCATTAAGAGTCAAAACAATGCTTCCACGTGTATCTATGTTCAGGGCTAACAAGCAACGCCATCTGTAAGGCCTGTATATATTTTCACACTCCTTTCCCCCATTCTCCAAAACAATGAAATGGGCCCAGCTGATTTCCTTCATTGTCGAATGCAAATTGCTTCGATGGGACCTCAGAGTGTGAGAAGACACTTATCAGACAGATACTGCCCAGGCGTTGCTACTAAATACGCTATACAATTTCTAAATGTGCCAAGGACAAAAAAGCCTATTGGGAAACAGACCTTCTTTTGTGCAGCCAGGGGGGTAATTCTGATCTAAACCCTTCAGGCTGTTCAGCTATTTTTCCACAGGACACCGATCTACCTTTTTGCATTCGATCCCACATGTAACCGTCTCCCACTAAGCTGAGCTAGAGGGCCTTAAATAAAAGATCTAAGAGCAGAATATCAACGAAGTGCGCTCCCTTTCATTGCTTTACATGCAGGGGGAGAAAAAGCTAACTCCTCGGTGTGATTAAGATAGCATCGCACCGCAGCGAGCGACCGTGTCTCACCGCTCTCCCAGGCAGATATGATAGAATGTTGTTGAAACTTTGTTCACTCCCCCTTGTCGATGAAAGGAATCAGCTTAACCCCCGTATCTAATTCACTGTTGGCAAAAGACAGCTGGAACTCTCCGTAACATGCTGATTTGAAAGCGAGAGGCTGTTTGGATTATGCCGAGCCAAATAATTTTACCGTTAACTTCAAGCAGAGACAGATGTGAACTGAACCAGGTGTGCTTCGCGAGGAACAATATCAGTTTCCGCGCATCGCAAGCTCGGTGAGGCAGGCTGCCATCCTGTCAATTTAGGCCAAGTTGCAAGACACTTCTGCTGTAGAGAAGCTGTCTCCCTGTCGACGTGAAATTGCTTGACCCCATGGTGTAAGAACTGCCAGGTAAAAGGTAAAGGTTCCCTTGCTCGAAAGCCAGTCAAATACGACTCTAGGGTTGCGGTGCTCATCTCCGTTTCAAAGCCGAAGAGCCAGTGCTGTCCGAAGAAGTTTCCATGGCCATGTGGCCAGCATGACTAAACACCAAGGCACATGGAATGCTGTTACCTTCCCACTCAAGTGGTACCTATTTATCTACTTGCAATTTCTTGCTTTCGAACTGCTAGGTTGGCAGGAGCTGGAACTAGAGACGGGAGCTCACTCCATCATGCGGCACACTCGGGTCTCGAACTGCTGAACTACCGACCTTCCACAGCCTGCAGTTCAGCGTCTTGACAACTTGAGCCACCGCAGCTCCTCAAGAACTGCCACCTGACCCACAAATTCCAGCCTATCTCATGATTCTGTCTCAGCAGCTGGAGAGGGAGAACTTTTCACAAGACAGAGTCAAAGTATTATCACCTGCTGTTGAAAACACAGCAACATCGACCTGTTGAAAAGTTGACCATCTGTCATGGTGCTGCTCATCCATCTTTTGGAATTGATGCTGGGTTGTTGAGGAACTGAAGGTTGAGTCCTGGTGGACTGGGACTCATAAGACCATAAGAACATAAAAAGAGCCCTGCTGGATCAGATCAATGGTCCATCTAGTCCACAAGCATCCTCTATCAATCACACAGTGGCCAAACAGTTCCTCTGGAGAGCCAACAACAGGGCAGAGAAGCCAAGGCCTTCCCTTGAAGTGGCCTCCTGGCACTGGCATTCAGAGGTTGACTTCCTCTTAGGGTTGCCAAGTCCATCTTCCACCCCCAGCGGGGGACTTTGGGGGCATTCCTGGAGGGGGTGGGGCATCCCCAACGTGATGACGTCAAGTTGGGGACGTCTGCCTCCCCCCCACCCGCCCGTGCACCGGATCTCCAGAAATGGCAGTTCCCTGCACTTAAAGTAGCCGGCAGCCGGAGTTTCCCCTTTAAGAGCAGCTGCGTTTCCCTTTTAAGAACGAAGCTGGCATTTCCCTGCAAGCTTGCGGAGTTCGCGCTTGGGAGGAAACAAACTTAAAGGGAGAGAGATGGTTGGCTGTGGGTGTTGGGGGTGGGGCTTCCCCCACCGGCCATCTGGCCGGCGGCGGGTAGAACCCCCCCAAAAAAACGGGGGACCCCTGGCAAACCGGGGGGGGGGTTGGCAACCCTACTTCCTCTTAATGTGGACGCTCCCTTTAGTCACCATGGCTAGCAGCCACTGATAGACCTATCTTCCATGAATCTATCTAACCCCCCTTTAAAACTATCCGTGCCTGTGGCCATCACTACATTATCTGCCAGCGAATTCTACATTTTAATCACTGTCTGTGTAAAGAAGTATTTCCCATTGGGTGGGGGGCCTGAGCACAGGAAAGTCATTTCAGTGACAGAGTTAAGGACAACTTGGATGTAAGTTGAGATGTCCACCCAAAGCATTCAAGGTGTGAGCGCCGAAACTATAAACAAGGGTACACCAGGTAGATTGGGCAACGGCGCATATAGGCAGAATCAGACATTTCAGACTGGAAAACTGCAATCCACACATTTTTAAAAAGTGCATCCAAAGTAACGTCAATGAAAAATCTCCTTGAGACTTTGAGGCTGAGACGGTTTAAATAATATTGGTTGAGATGAGGGATCCTGCGGAGTTTGCAAGGATCGTGTTTGACCACCGAACTCGCTATTGTCCGTCCGATGTAAGGTGATCACCTGGTCTTTTCTGTTTGGCTTCAAATGACCTGAAACCTACCAAACAGGTTTGCATCAAATTTGTGCAAAACCACAAGTGTGGAAACACTACTGATCCAAACCGCTTGGCAGCCATTAACACGGCTAAGGACTACGGAGGCCCCGTTCATACGAGGGGTTTTGGTCCGGGAGCGAGACAGAACGGGGGCGGATCAAATGGGCGCGATCCCACGGCAACATCTGGGAATCGTTGCCTGCCCGTCCCCGATCTGTCTCTTCTGCGTGAAAACCCGCACTAAAAAGAACCACCTACCTGGGATCGGCCGCACTAAAAAGAACCACCTACCGTGGGATCGGCCGCGCGTCCTTGCAGCGGCACATCCCGGCCTTCGGCCGAACTGCACATGCTTGAGCATGCGCCGTTCGGCAGCCTCCCCCTTGCCTCCGACTCTTCCTCCCCGGCATGTGATCGTGCCGGGGAGCAACGGCGCGCGGTGCACGGGATCCATGGGATCCCGCCCGCGCATATCTTTTTTGATGAAGCTCTCTTTAGCCGCGCTTTGCCGGGTGTTTTCCCTGCTGTGGGACAGGGGCCTTAGACGAGCACAGAACGGGAGGACTATTTTAAGGAACTACCTTTCTGTATGCCAGAATTAACTGCATATTTAAACCGGGGTTCTCCAACATGGGGCCTGTGGGCACCCACCCACCAGGACTTCCCATGGTGCTCACTGATCTTTTCAGAAAGTGGGTGGGGCCATCGGAAGGCACAGCTTTTCATTGGTTTCCATGGTTTCAAATGAAAGGGTTTTCCACTGGAGGATGAGAAAGACTGTGAGCAAATGGGATTTCTTTAGTCAGTGTGTGGTCCCATTCTCCCTTTGGGATTGCCCTCTTCCTAGGTGTGAGGAGGGAGGTATTCTGTTTGGTTCTGTCTCCTGAAGCAGCCATTTTCAATTTTGCTCCACTTCCTGTGGCGGCTATTTTGTGGTTGCACCCACCACCCTCTCATAAACTCAAAAAGGTTGGAGACCCTTGATTTCAAAAATTTCCTGTCACGTGGAACAGTGGTGCAGCGATGGGGGTGGGTAGGAGAACTCGGGATGTGATAGAAAATTCATGCACAAAAAACCGACCGTACTGTACTCTAAAGAAGAAAGAACTGAAGCAACCTGCCGAAGAGCCGCGAAACGAAACCAAAATGAAAAATTACTTCCATGACCAATGAACAGGATGTGAGCTGGACCAGTGGGTGTTTGAGCATCCCGATTGAAGATCCAAACATGCAACTAGCTCTCTGCATGTGAGAGAGCTTTGCCCATGGTTCTCAAAACAACTCTTCCCTATGTGGAACAGCAAGCTGTTTTTGAAATGGAACGACTTTTCAAAAGCAGCTTTTGCTTCATTTATTTATTTAGAATATTTCTATGACGCCTCTTCAGAGTCCCACTGGGGGTGGCTTACAATTAAAGAAACCACAGTATTAAAACAGAAGCCATTCAAACATACGTCATTTGACATAAACAGCATTAAAACTATCCATTAAACCGAAGCAGACTGTTAAAAAGCTGATTGTGTGTATGTGTTAAGTAACACCAAGTTCCTACCGACTCGTGGTGACCATATGAATTAATGTCCTCCAGAATGTCCTATCATTAACAGCTTCGCTCAGGTCTTGCAAACTGAGGATTGTGGCTTCCTTGACTGAGTCAATCCACCAGGGGTCATTTTGTAGAAAAAGAGGTGCAGGAGCTCATTAGCATAACTTATTTGCATAACTTATTTGCATATGCCACACCCCCAACATCACCAGATGTGTGTCAAAAGGCAACACCCACCGCTCAGGCTCCACTGGACAGTTTTGGATTGCTAGCTATGGGGGGACAGGGACGTGCAGATCTGTCCTTGCAGAGGAGGGAGAGCTTGTACCTGAATAAAACTTGGTCTTAAAGGTGCCACTGGACTGTTTTGGACCGAGGAGTTGGGGGGGGGCTCTGCAACTTACCTGGCTGCTTCTTGCTCTGACTGAGGGCTGCTGGGAGCAGGGGGTTGGGCTTGTTGCATGTGCCCGCCCCCTGGGCTCTTTACTGCCGGAGCTCCGCTCCTGTGCGCTCCTGCAGGAAATGACTCCTGATCCACCCCATGTTGGGTCTTCCTCTTTTCCTGCTGCCTTCGACTTTTCCTGGCATTCTTGTCTTTTCCAGTGACTCTTGTCTTCTCATCATGTGACCAAAGTACAATAGCCTCAGTTTAGGGTGATTCTGCATCTAGCATTCGCTCCACATTTTCTCAACTGGGAGGGAAAAGTGCAGCTCAAAACCAAATTCAAATACCTCTGGACAACGCCGTACTGACTGCAAAGTCACCCCTGAACGGCCATAAAATGGCCATAAATCTATGCAGAAGGTACAATAAAATCTGAAAAAGTACTCATGGAGTGCGGAAGCTACCATAAAACCCAATTATCGAAGGAAGTGAAAGCGGCACGCAATGCAGAGGGGAATTTCTGTTCCCATGTGGGTTTCAGAAAACGACAGAGGGAAAAGCCAATGCAGAATCAGCCTTGATTGTTTTAGCTTCTAGGGAGAGTCCAGGCTTCATTTGATCTAGAACCCGCTGATTTGTCCAATATCCATAAAACTCTCTTCCAACACCACATTCCAAAGGAATCAACCTTCTTTTTGGCAGCTTTCTTCATTGTCCCACTGATTACCCCCTTCATTAAAAGCCTGGATGAATAGAAATGTTTTGTCCTGGTGCATAAAAGAAAGTAAAGTAGGAGCCAAGTGAGTCTGAAGGGGGAGGGTATTCCAAGGACGAGGGGCCACCACAAAAAAAGGCCTTGTCTCTAATCACCACCTGCCTCGCCTCTGAAGGCGAGGCATAGAGAGCAGAGCTTAAGAGGCAGATCTTAACAGGTGGGCTGGATAGTATGGTGCCCTGGCCCCAAGACATTTAGGGCAAGAAATAGCAATACATACTCGAAGTAGCTTTCTGGATCCTGAACATCAACCAATATCTAGTACAGTGATGGTGAACCTTTTAGAGACCGAGTGCCCAAACTGCAACCCAAAACCCACTTATTTATCGCAAAGTGCCAACACGGCAATTTAACCTGAATACTGAGGTTTTACTTTAGAAAAAACAACCCATACATTAACTTAAGATGATCCAAACAAAGGAAGAAAAGCAATCCCAAATGCTTTCATTTCCTTAAAATTATTTGGCAGAGAATTCGACACTCTAATGATGGTCTGGGCCTGGCTGGGGCGATGGCACACGTGCCCACAGAGAGGGCTCTGAGTGCCACCTCTGGCACCCATGCCATAGGTTCGCCACCACTGATCTAGTATGTAGATCTGTTCTCGTCGTTTCTTGGATTGCATTGTGCTGTTATGGCATTTAGGACCAGGAACCAAATGAGTTACATTAAGGCCTGGAAGCTTACTTGGTAACCTTGGGCCAGTCATTGTATTTCAGCTGAACCTACCTCAGAGTGTTGTTGTGAGGACAAAATGGGGAGGTGCTGTAAACCCCATTGGGGAGAAAAGTGGGGAATAAATAAGGATTCCTTTGGATTCCATTATGGATGCCATGAACATTAAACAAACACAAACGAAGTTAGAGCCCCGTGGCACCTTTAAAACCAATACAGTTTCATTCAGGGTGTGTGCTTTTGTGTGCATGCACACTTCGTCAGACACTTCATGACTGCCCACTTTAAACGCAAACTAACTTTTACTGGGCAGTTTACTCACTGGTTCAAGTTAATAATATTTTTCTTCAGTGGATTTTACTCACTGGTGCAAGTTAATAATATTTATCTTCAGTGGATTTTACTCACTGGTGCAAGTTAATAATATTTATCTTCAGTGGATTTTACTCACCGGTTCAAGTTAATAATATTTATCTTTAGTGGATTTTACTCACTGGTGCAAGTTAATAATATTTATCTTCAGTGGATTTTACTCACTGGTGCAAGTTAATATTTATCTTCAGTATTTATCTTCAGCAAGTTAATAATATTTCTCTTCAGTGGATTTTACTCACTGGTGCAAGTTAATAATATTTCTCTTCAGTGTATTTTGGCATGGTGGGTTGGTTTTTGCTTAATGGCTTTGTTTTGAAGATGCATATATATATATATATATAGGCATGGTGGGTTGGTTTTTGCTTAATGGCTTTGTTTTGAAGATGCATATATACGGTATATATCATGTGCAAGGGTCACAGCCTTCTTTCCCCAGCCTCTCCCTGAAATTTAGCTTCCATGTTCTTACAGAAAAGCAATTAAGGTCAATCATTTTGTAATGCATCATAAACAATCTCCTCACTCACTGTTAAGCTAATGAATATAATCAGCAAAATCCAAGGGATCCAAAATGGAGCTTATTTTGCAAACATGCAAAATGTTTCACCTTATTGACTCTCAATCAAGATGAAATGATTTTTTTTCAAAGTACAACTTCATTTTGGAATTTTTTTCCCTTTAAAAAACAACACCTTACTTTTCTGATTACAGCAAATTGTAAAAGTGTTCTCCCTTTATATAAAGTCCAGATCCAGATTTTCTACCATACACAGTTATGACAAGGGATGCATCTACACATTGTGGACTATTGGGCAACTGTTGCACTGTAGCTAGGGTTATCAGGTCCCCTCGGGCCACCGGCGGGGGGCGGGGTAGGTGTCAGAATCCTGGTTAAGTCCATTCTCAACCCCACTCACCTTGAAGAAAGTTTAGTTTATTGAGATGCTGAAGAATACCATACTGAACACGAGCTTTGTTAGGACTGAAGGTGAAAGCATGGGGATTGCAGATATAATGTATTCAAGCAAAGGCACTAAAGATCAGGACCCGATCACCCCACAGCATTTGCCCACCAGAAGTAACGGTCAGCTACCCCCCACTAAGCACGTACCCTCTACGGAAATAAAACAAAACAACAGATCTCTGCAACACATCAAAGCATTTGGTTTTCACACCCCTCTCCCCCTCCTCCTTCCTCTATGGCAGCCAAACTATAAAACACATACTAAGTTTGACAGTAGGGTTGCCACTGCAGTGTTCCCTCTAAGCTGAGTTAGTGTGAGCGAGCTCACAGTTTTTTAGCCTCCGGCTCACACATTTTTGTCTTAGCTCAGGAAGGATGGCTACAGAGCAAACTGATTTATGCAGCAGCCAAATCGCTCGCTCACAACTTTAATGCCGGTAGCTCACGAAGTAGAATTTATGCTCACAAGACTCCACAGTTTAGAAGGAACATTGGTTGCCAGATTGAGGTTGGGGAACTCCTGGAGATTTGGGGATGCAGGGACCTCAGTGGGGTACAATGCCATGGAGTCCACCCCCCAAAGCACCTGTTTTCTCCAGAGGAACTGAGCTGTAATCCCAGAGGATCCCTGCGTCCCACCTGGAGGCTGCCATCCCTAGATGTAGCAGTTATTCACCTCCTGGTTTGACTTGCCCCTAGAAATGCTCTGAATTGAGAGCAAGGGATCCCAATGGGAGCCCCATGGGAGCCAAGGCACCACTGACACTTTGACGGCACCTGCCAAGTATTCTTAGAAAGTAGCTTGGGCAAGACTAGTCTTTTGCTCAGCAAGGCTTCTGATTGGCCACTGGAGGTTTGATTGACTCTGCAGATTTTCAGAATGTTGCTTTGGCAGCAGCTGCTTCTAATGTCCTGGCCCCACTGGTGGACCTCCTGATGGCACCTGGTATTTTTGGCCGCTGTGTGACACAGAGTGTTGGACTGGATGGGCCTTTGGCCTGATCCAACATTGGCGTCTCTTATGTTCTTATGTAACACAAGGATCTTCACTGTGTGACTGAAAGTAAGCTGTGGCAGCCTTGGGTGCAGGTTGCACCCACAACACTGTATCGGAATTACAAAGGTGCTCAAAAGCTCAAAAAGGTCGGGGACCCTGTGTTAGAGTGCCAGGTGAGCATCTAAGAGACCCAGGTTCAAATTCCTGCTTTACCATGGAAGCTTGCTGGTAGACCTTAATTTATTGTATGTTTTAATTGTGGTGTACACCATCCTGAGCCCTCTGGGGGAGGGCCGTTTATAAATCAAATTATTATTACTAAGAATAAGGCCCATTGTGGAAATAAATACAATGAGCTCTAGAAAGAGGCTCTGGGTGGGTGCCCTGGCCTTGGGCACTCAGCGTCAATTTGCTGTGGTGACCTCAGCAGGGTATAACAACACAGAGTCCACTGTTTTCTCCAGAGGAACTGATCTCTGCCATCTGGAGAGCAGCTGTAATTCTGAATGATCTCCAGCCCTCACATAGAGATTGTCAACAATGGTTTCCCAGAAGGAAATGGCTGGTTTGGAGGTGGAGTCTATGGCATAGTAACTGTCTGTGGTCCCATCCCTCCTCAAACCCCACCCTCTTCAGGCTACACCCCTGAAGTCTCCAGGAATTGCAACCCCATCTCCTTCCCAGCCAACCATCAATGTACCATTATCTTCCCCTCTGACTTCAACTTTCCATCTCCCTCCCCCACCTGCAGCCTCTACCTAGGAAAAGTACAGTCTTTCTCTGCAGTGGGGACCCAAGCAGGAGGGAAGTGATCTCAGCAGGGTATAATGACACAGTCCACCTTCCAAAGCAGCCATTTTCTCCAGGGGAACTGATCTCTGCCATCTGGAGAGCAGCTGTGATTCTGAGTGATCTCCAGTCCTCACCTGGAGATTGGCAGCAAGAGGTCCCCAGGAGAAAACTAAAATAACTAAACTAAAAATAAAAAATATATATAAAATGCTCTGAGCCTAGGAAAATATGAAACGGCTGGGCATTGCAAACTCTCTCCCCCCCCCTTTACTATGGCCCCGGTCACACGGGCTGGAAAATGCGGGGGGGGGAGCGTGGCTGTTTGCCCCGGGGCAAACTAATGTGCAACTGCGAGATCAGACCTCCGGCTGAGGTCCCGTTGAGGTCCCGTGGCTAGGGGGGAGGTGCCGATCACACCACAGGCAAAGAAGCGGGGCGGCGCGGCAAGCGGGGTTGTTTTTTGGGTTTTTTTTTACTTTTTTAAACTGAAGTGTGCGCATGCTCCGTTGGGTGCTTGTGCGCATCTGTGGAGCCTTGGGGGGAAAAATGACCTGTTTGCGAGGGGACATGGGCGGGCGCCGGATGCCACCGGAAACGCGATCAGATGCCCACCCTTGCCCCGCGGTTTCCGGAAACTAGTACCTCCGAGGTACTAGTTTTTTGCCGTGCATCTTCGGAGGGAAGCCTCGGTTGAGCCACGGGAGCTCTACGCTTCCCAGATGTGGCGGTGAGATCGCGCCCGGAAAATCCGCCTATCTTCCGTCTCTCTAGCGTGGCTACTGTTCCGTGTGACCGCAGCCTAAGTGTGGCAGTGGCTCTCCAGAGTAACGTCCCCCTTTGGCTGTGGGTTCCCAGGTTACAGTCCTCACTCAGGCACCTATTCCCAGGTCCATTCAACAGAGACAAGCTGGCTCAAAACATCAGCCCTTTATTTGCAAGGAGACAACTTCAGCCAGCATAAAACACTGGAAACGGAAACTACTTGAGCTCCACTCCATCGAAATACATTGAAGCTCCAAAAAAAAAGTTGCAAAAGAAATGTGGAATGGATTTTCCATTAAGGTTTCTGGGGCCAGATAGACTACTTTGGGGCTGGAATGACAGCCTCCAGAAGTGAAATTCTATTCTCAGAATGCAGCTGCTACTCCCAGGGACCATCATTCCACATTGGGGGTTTTCATGGAAGAGGAGCGCATCAATGGAACTTCCCTGTTCCAAAGTAGCTTGCCATGATTACCTGTTGCTAGAGGCAACAAAGGAGAAGCTTTGTCCCTCGTGTACTTACTTGTGGGCCTCCTCATAGGGTCGCCACCCCCTAGGTCCCAATGGGAGGTCCCCCGGTTTTGGGGGCTCCACTCTGCCACCTGCCAGCTGGCCAATAGGGGAAGCCCCACCCCCCAAGCCCATCCGCTGGTGACCACCCCTCTCCCCTACCTCCTACTGAACCCATATGGTTGGCCATTGTGGGAAACAGATGATGGACCATTGCTATGACAGGAAGGCTGCTCTTATGCCCACACTAGATGCAGGATTAGCTCCCAACTCAGTGTTGTTCCAGAATACACCACTTTATCGGGCTGTCATATAAAGGAATGGCTGCCGTTCATGCCTATATGGGTGGGCTGCACTGTAATCATGATGTCTTCTTGGTGAATCTCTGTTGTTCCTAAGTGAGGAACCTCTTACCAAAATGTCATGGGTGTGATGTGCTAATCAACACAGCACTAAATGAAGAAACGTCCACATTGCGGAAGAAACAGGTAAGAGTAGAATTCCCACTGATCCCCCCCCCCCGCCTCCAGAAGCAAAACCCGATGCACATTTGGAGGTTTCATGCTCAAAATAAACAGCTGGGACATTTTGAGGAAAGCGAAAAGAACGGGACTGTGGTTTTTCTGAAGATCTTTCCCACAAATCCTTCAGTTTTACCTCTCAAACTTCCCATACTGGATACGGCTATATAAAAAGGATGGTTTGAAAGGCACGGAGGATAGAAACCCACTGACCAGCAGGATCACAGATATCTGTATTATATTTTTTTTAAAAAAAAACATTCAAAAGGGACCTTCCTTGACTCGAAACGAAGATCAGACGAGACAAAAAGGGATTGGAGTGGTGTGCCTTGCCAGACAATCTCGCTGGCAGTCAGAGCAGGAGTTGTAATGACATGTCAATTTGATTCCTTTAAGTCATGAATCCAGAGCCTTCCTCGGGCCCAAATTCTTCTGTACTTTAGTTTTCCTTTTGTTCTGATGACACTTTTCTCAACGTCCTGTGACAATGAGTGATGCTCCCCAGTCCTGCTCTTTCACACCCTCTTGGTGACCTATAACTTTCCATGTGCGACCTCTGACCCGGGTCCTGACAGTTTGATTTATTGTCCAGGGTTATGATTTATGAGTATCTTCTCAGAATAATTAACAGACAACAGGTGGCAGCATAATAATTTTGATTAGCCAGCGGTTCATGGAACCCCCGACAAAGGTGACTTCATTTACTGAATGAGATAAAAAGAAGAAGAAGAAGTGACATTCAGAAATTACACAAAGCACTCCCTTTTATATAGGATCCCCCCACACATATCTGCCCTTTGTATGGTGCACAGAAGACTTTACTGTTTCCCATATGAAACCTAGGGTATTAATTCACTGGGGTTGGCAAACAATTGGTATTCAGTTATTTTTTTTTTTTTGGAGATCTATATTAAAAAAAGGAAGATCCTGAATTGCTTCATCCCTACCAGGAAACCCATGAACCATTCAGCGAGTTGGGAAAGGTCTCACCAGCAGTGACCTCCTTCTTAGCATGAAGCTTTGAAGAATTTCTGAGTTCTCCCCATAAATGTGTATTCACATTTTCTGTGCAGGACACATACTGAAAGGCTCTCTCTGATGTTACTTTTACAATGAGCATGGTAGGCTCAGAAACACATACCAAGGCATCGGCGCAAATGCCTAGGATTGGGTTGTGATGGCCAAAATGGCAGGATTGGGGAGGATCACTCATTGTCAAGGAACATTGAGAGAAGTATCATCTGAACAAAAGGAAACTGGAAGTACAGGAGAATTTAGGCCCGAGGATCCATGACTTAAAGGATTCACATTGATGCTTAGCATTGGGTTGTAATCAGCAGA
The DNA here is from genome assembly GCF_001447785.1 of Gekko japonicus. NCBI lineage: Eukaryota > Metazoa > Chordata > Lepidosauria > Squamata > Gekkonidae > Gekko > Gekko japonicus. Next base: position 567,223 of record NW_015170888.1, read on the forward strand.
ATCAAGTGGCTTGGAGGAGGTCCATGTTTCAGTGTTCCCCCTCTGAAAAGGAGACCGTGTGGGATACGTTTCTGAAATGTGTGACCAGAAGCTCTGGTGGTGGTAGAAAATGCCATCAAGTCTCAGCTGACCAATGGAGAGCCTGTAGGGTTTTCAAGGCAAGGGACAAACAGAGGTCCCCTGGCCACTAGAAGATTCACTTATATATCATCTGAAGAGCCTGAACTGAAGAATTAACCTTCTGGTGGGCACCCACACATCATTGGATATTGCAGTATCATTGCAATACAGCAATCTGCAGCTGGAGTCCCCTTTGCTGACAAGGCAATCCTGTTGCAGATAATTTTTGTAGCACAATATACAGCAATATGTGGGTGCAGGTACATCCACGGATGATGATGATGATGATGATGATGATGATGATGATGATGATGATGATGATGATGATGATGATGATGATGATGATGATGATATACTTTATTGTCATTGTACATAGTACAACGAAATTAAAGATGCAATCATTCGGTGATCTACAGCCATACTCATATACACTCACACAACCATTCACAACCATCCCGTAACTCCCTTAAGGTTCACATTGCAACTTAAACCACCAATGTCACCCAAATTCCAATTTCAGACAGCATTTAAAGCAATAATAGCTGGCAGGGGAGACACCTTGATCACGAAGGAGGTTTTCCCAGGGCGAGGCTCATCCATTGCACTTTGGGTGTGCTGACCCCTGCGATTTCCCCAAATGCGGGAAACTCGACTGCATAATTTGTGGTAGTGGGGGACTGCGTGCGCGCTTTCCCCTATAAATTGGAGAGCCAGTTTGGTGTAGTGGTTAAGTGTGCAGACTCTAATCTGGGAGAACCGGGTTTGATTCCCCACTCCTCCACTTGCACCTGCTGATGTGACCTTGGGTTAGTCACAAGCTCTGGCGCAGCTGTCCTTGAAAAAGAGCAGTTTGTGTCAGAGTTCTCTCAGCCCCACCCACCTCACAGGGTGTCTGTTGTGGGGAGGGGAAGGGAAAAGGAGTTTGTAAGTCGCTCTGAGACACCTTTGGGTAGTGAAGGGCGGGGTATAAATCCAATCTCCTCTTCTTCTTCTTCTTCTTCGAATAAAAACTGTTTTTTAAATCTGTTTGTCCTTGTTTTAATTGTCCTATATCTTCTACCCAAAGGCAGCAGTTCAAACAGGGAGTGTTCAGGGTGTGACAAATCCTGCAGAATGTTCTTTGCTTTTTTCAAGCATCGGGAACTATACAATTCCTCCAGGAACGGGAGAGGGCAGCCAATAATCTTCTGGGCTGTGGTGATAACTCTCTGGAGTGCTTTCCTCTCCACAGCCGTACAGCTGGCAAACCAGGCACAGACGCAGTATGAAAACGTAGTTGCTGTGGTGCGCTGGTAGCACAAGATCCAAGGAAGTGTCAATACAGCTCGAGGCCTATCCTATATACCATTATAAGAGCAACCAGCTAGATGTCACCGGAAGTGGACAAAAAAAAGCATTAAGGCTTACTTTTCTTGCTTGTCACCCACAATTGGTGTTCAGACAGAGACTGCCTCTGTACATGGAAGTTATATTTCCCTATGAGGAAAGGTTAAAGTGCTTGGGGCTCTTTAGCTTGGAGAAGCGATGACTGAGGGGTGACATGATCGAGGTTTATAAGATTATG
>NW_015170888.1:569083-599279 GCF_001447785.1 Gekko japonicus
GCTACAAGCATGGACGGCTTCAAAAGGGAATTAGATAAGCATATGGAGCAGAGGTCCATCAGTGGCTATTAGCCACAAGGTATAGATAGGGGCTCTGGGGCAAGTGATGCTCTGTCTTCTTGGTGCTTAGGGGGTCAACAGTGGGAGGGCTTCTAATGTCCTGGCCCCACTGGTGGACCTCCTGATGGCACCTGGTGTTTCTGGCCACTGTGTGACACAGAGTGTTGGACTGGATGGGCCTTTGGCCTGATCCAACATTGGCTTCTCTTCTGTTCTTAAGAGGGAATTAGATAAGCATATGGAGCAGAGGTCCATCAGTTACTATTAGCCACAAAGTATAGATAGGGGCTCTGGGGCAAGGGATGCTCTGTCATCTTGGTGCTTGGGGGGGTCAACAGTTGGAGGGCTTCTAGTGTCCTGGCCCCACTGGTGGACCTCCTGATGGCACCTGGTGTTTCTGGCCACTGTGTGACACAGAGTGTTGGACTGGATGGGCCATTGGCCTGATCCAACATTGGCGTCTCTTATGTTCTTATATTTTAACCCTCTTTGTTATTTGTGGATCTGCTTAACTTTTTTATTTAAAAAGACATTAAGCTAGTGGCCGTCACCATTGTCCTGACCTGGATGGCCTAGTCTAGCCAGGTCTCATCAGATCTTGGAAGCTAAGTTAGGTCAGCTGTGGTTAGTACCTGAATGGGAGACCACTGAAGAATTGCTATGCAGTGTCAGCTACGCTGCCATGGGGGTTGGGGAGCTCGGTCTGTGTCTGGTTAATTGCTCCCGCATTCCTTTCTGTGCTTTTTCTGCTTTGCGCCGAAATGCTTATCTATACAGATGTGCAAGAGGGAGTTGTAGTGTCTGGGTTTTTCCTAGGTGCCGTGGGAGAGTGTTGGTTCTCAGCTTTAGCTACCTAACGGTCTCCAAGCTTTATCCCGCACGTGGGAGGGTACCTAATTGGCCAGTGGGGGGAGTGCGTACAAATACCCTATATCCTATTATACCCATGGGGCCGCCGCCATTCTTAACAGTGCTTATGCATCTATAGCTCTGCAATAAAAGTATTACCGTTCTTGAATGCGTGTACTTCGTTGTTGGCTGTGGGTTCTAACATGCAGAGGCACACAGTGGCAAACCCCCTCTGGTTATCTCCTGTGTTGAAAACCCTACAGGGTCCCCATAAGTCAGCTGTGACTTGATGACACTTGCAATATCCAATGATGTGTGGGTGTCCACCCGATCGAAGAAGGTTAATTCTTCAATTCAGGCTCTTCAGATGATAGTTAAGTGAATCTTCTAGTGGCCAGGGGACCTCTGTTTGTCCCTTCCCTTGAAAACCCTACAGGGTCTCCATAGGTCAGCTGAGACTTCATGACACTTTCCACCACCATCACTAGAACTTCATGTCATGCATTTCAGAAATGCATCCCACATGGTCTCCATATATGGGGGGGGGGTTCCTTTTCAGAGGGGAAACATTAAAACATGGACCTCTTCCCCCCTACGTATCTTTGGGACCAATGTTCCCTCTAAGCTGTGGAGTCTTGTGAGCGAAAATTGTACTTTCTGAGCTCCTGGCATTAAAGTTGTGAGCGAGTGATTTGGCTGCTGCATAAATTAGTTTGCTCTGGAGCCCTCCTTCCCGAGCGAAGACAAAAAGGTATGAGCCAGAGGCTAAAAAACTGTGAGCTAGCTCACACCAACTCAGCTTAGAGGGAACACTGTTTGGGACCGCCTCTCCCGATATGTCCCCCCCAAGGGCACTGAGATCAGCAGATAAGAATCTTCTGGTAATTCCCAGCCCCAAAGATATCTGTCTGGCCTCGACCAGGGCCAGGGCTTTCTCAGCCTTAGCCCCAACCTGGTGGAACTCTCTCCTGAATGACATCCATGCCCTGTCTGACCTATTACAGTTCCACAGGGCATGCAAGGCAGAGATGTTCCACCAAGCCTTTGGTTGAGGCCAGCGACGGTTCATTTACATCTCCCCGGCACCCCCCTCCCCTCCCCCCCCGAAGATCTGAATGCTACATATGCCATCTCGTTTCAAATGTCTAAATATCTATGTTGAATGTTTTAATACCGAATTGTGTAGTTTTAACCGGTTTTAAAATTGTATTGGGATTTCTGTTGTTGTAAACCGCCCTGAGCAGTGTTCCCTCTAAGCTGAGTTGGTGTGAGCTAGCTCACAGGTTTTTAGCCTCTGGCTCACACATTTTCGTCTTAGCTCAGGAAGGAGGGCTCCAAAGCAAACTGATTTATGCAGCAGCCCAATCGCTCGCTCACAACTTTAATTCCAGTGGCTCACAAAGTAGAATTTTTGCTCACAAGACTCCACAGCTTAGAGGGAACATTGGCCCTGAGCCCCGTGCAAGCAGGGAAGGGTGGTTAAGAAATTGAAATAAATAAATAAATATTTATTAATTCCATTTATACCCCGCCCTCACTGCAATGTAGGCTCAGGGCGGCTCACAGTGAATAAAACACTTGATTCTGCTGATAGTACATTTTGGCCATTACAACCCAATCCTAACCATTTGTGCTGTTGCCTTGGTATGCGTTTCTGAGCCTACCATGTTTGTCCAGCTATTGATATATTCCCCTCCTTAGACAGTGAGGTTTAAGGACATCCAATGGTTTATTTCCAGGATCTGCTTTTCAGAAGTTACATGGACTTGCTCATTTCAGACATCACGCAAAGTCATTCATTGGCCCCAGTCACACGGGCCGGATATCGGGGGGGGGAGGTGTGACTGTTTGCCCCGCTGTGAAATAATGCGCGACTGCACGATCAGGCATCCCCTCGCGGTCCCGTCGAGGTCCCATGGTTGGGGGGAAGCGCCGATCACAGCAATATCCGAGGTACTAGTTTTTAGCCGTGGATCTTCGGAGGGAAGCCTCGGGTTCACCACAGGAGCTCTACACTTCCCAGATGTGGTGGTGAGATCGCGCCTGGAAAATCTCAGCTGGCGTGATTGTCCAAATACAGGCCACACCACTAACTATTGAGTCTATCAAACGATGTTCCACAGCCAGTTTCTGAGGTTGGTTTGTTAGCCACAGATACTTAGCAATAGTTTTGTATGCTTTGCAAACCCTGTTTTAATCTTAGATTTCCCCCCCCCAAAGCCCTCCTTGGCTAAAGGGAGAATACAATGAAACCCCATTTGTTAAGGCAAACCAGGATATGAGTAGTCATCTGTGAGCCTAACTGTGTGTGCATGTGTTCAGAACTCTTTTTGTAGAAAAAACCCAGCAGGAACTCATTAGCATAATAGGCCACACCCAACAGCAGGAACTCATTAGCCTATTGGGCCACACCCCTGACAGCACAGCTCAATAGCACATTAGGCTGCACCCCCATGTTACCAGAAGTGTGGTCATCCAGCCACACCCACCTTTTGCTTCTTATTCTGTTTACCTTGTTTGTTGTCAAAACCCAGGGCCTTTTTGTGTAGCAGGAACTCCTTTGCATGTTAGGCCACACACCCTTAATGTAGCCAATCCGAATGAGTTTCTGCTGTTGGGTGTGGCCTATTATGCTAATGAGTTCCTTCTGGGCGTGGCCAACTTGGGAGCCAGCCAGAACTCCGTTCCTGTGCGTTCCTGCCCCAAAATAGCCCTGCCACTAACTATTGAGTCTATCATACAATGTTCCGCAGCCAGTTTCTGAGGTTGGTTTGTTAGCCACAGATACTTAGCAATAGTTTTGTATGCTTTGCAAACCCTGTTTTAATCTTAGATTTCCCCCCCCCAAAGCCCTCCTTGGCTAAAGGGAGAATACAATGAAACCCCATTTGTTAAGGCAAACCAGGATATGAGTAGTCATCTGTGAGCCTAACTGTGTGTGCATGTGTTGCTGTCAAGTTGCTTCTGACTTAGGGCAACCCTACGACTTAACATGCTCCAAAATGTCATGTCGTTAACAGCTTCACTCAGGTATTGCAAACTGAGGGCTGAAAGTGAATCCATCTCATCTTGGCTCTTCCTCTTTTTCTGATGCTTTCAGCTTTTCCTAGACCGATTTCACACGGCGCAGCTCTTGTGTGAAATCAGTCCTAGGATTATCGTCTTTTCTTTTTTTATATTAACATTTTTATTGATTTTTTATAAATACAAATAGAACATTATCCATAAAAACGTATCTAACAAATTGAATTGTTGCAGTACAGATAACCGATATCTTTTCCAGGGACTCTTCTCATAATGTGACCCAAGTACGATAGCCTCAGCTTAGCCATTTCAGCCTCTAGGAAGAGTTCAGGCTTGATGGTTTTGGTTCAGTGCAACTGATTGATCTGAAGATAACAGTTTGTATTCTGCCTTTCCCCATGCCTCCAGCTGATTTATAGCACATAAATAAAACATCCAGTAACAACTCCAATCACCCCCTAACCTAATAAAGACCGACTGGTGCTTGCACTTGAGCAAGTCCAGGCTTCTGCCCACCCCACAAACTTCCTCAAACGGAATCATGGGGATCAGCGGAGCCTATCATGGCCCAGCGCAGAACTGCTGGGCTATTTAGAAGCGACTGGCTGGCTGGATTAGGGGGCAGCAGCCATGTGGTGACCACTCCAGCCGAGGAAGAGCTCCCCATCCACCCACCCTCCGTGTCAGACCATGTGGGATTAGCAGGGGTCATTTCCTGTGGAAGCACACAGGAGCGGAGATCCGGCAGTAAAGAGCCCAGGGGGCGGGCACATGCAACAAGCCCCACCCCCTGCTCCCAGCAGCCCTCAGTCAGAGCAAGAAGCAGCCAGGTAAGTTGAAGAGCCCCCCCCCAGCTCCCCAGTCCAAAACAGTCCAGTGGCACCTGTAAGACCAAGTTTTATTCAGGTACAAGCTCTCCCTCCTCTGTGAGGGCTGATCTGCACATCCCCCCCTCCCCAATAGCTAGCAATCCAAAACAGTCCAGTGGAGCCTGAGTGGTGGGTGTTGCCTTCTGACACACGTCTGGTGATGTCAGGGGGTGTGGCATATGCAAATGAGTTGTGCTAATGAGCTCCTGCACCTCTTTTTCTATGAAATGACCCATGGGGAATTAGCCAGTCACCAGTTTCAGGGCTATGCAGGATTTTTTTAGGCTCACTCGAATTGGCCAGGAGGGAGCCTTTTTTTCACCTGCTTCACATGGTCCGGGGGGGGGGGGCAGGGCATAAATAGGCCTGGTAACCTGGTTAGGCCCATTCTGGGAAGATGGGAATTCACAGGTTGAGGGGGGTTTATTTGTGCTGGCAAGCACCCCTAGATATCAGCTATAGGAGGGGTCCTCAAACTGGGCACCTAGTGGCTTAGCAGTCCAGGATGCCTGGATGGGGGCCTCTTCAGGTTTGGGGGAGCATATGTCAGGCCTTAAGGCTTAGCAGTTGTGGGCTGGGCTGTGCTCCCACATCTCCTCTACACATGTGAAACGTGAGCCGTGACGAGTGGGGCACGGAAGGATTCCAAACCTGGCTCTGAGCCGGGGTGGGTGTAATGTATTAAGTAAAGATGGCCATGGCCATGTGGGCCCGGCCATGCTGTCTAAAACAGACCTTCGCCCACATAAACAATAGCCACTTCGGACCCTAGGGCGCACCAGTGGGTTTGCCCGCATCTAAAAGTAGACCAACCAGGCCTGTTGCATGTAAATAGAACCTCTCACTTGGCTTGGGGTGTGTGCTGGGTGTGGTTTGGGTGTGGTGTGTTTACGCATATAAGCCGGCCCGCCACCGGCCAAAGTTATCTTCAGTTCCCGATGTAACGAATAAATGCTTGCTGAATCACTATGCTGAGCCTCCGTTTCCAGTACTTTTCAGTGGGTTTGCCGTAAGGAAGCCTGCTTTGCAGGATTACGGAAACCTGTGCTTAATTTGATATAATTGAGGCAGATCAGCTTATGCATAAATAAATACCCAGTTTAACCCATGACTTGTGTGCAGTGTTCCCTCTAAGCTGAGTTAGTGTGAGCTAGCTCACAGATATTAGCCTCCGGCTCACACATTTTTGTCTTAGCGCCCGAATGATGGCTTCAGAGCAAACTAATTTATGCAGTAGCCAAATCACTTGCTCACAACTTTAATGCCAGTAGCTTACAAAGTAGAACTTTTGCTCACAAGACTCCACAGCTTAGAGGGAACAATGCTTGTGTGTGTGTTTCATTTGAGGGGTGGGTGGGCAAATGCAAGTAGTCAAGTAGCTTTGATGAATAAATCAGCCCTAGAGCCTGGAGGCTTGCAAGGGGAGTGCTCCTCTCACCTTCTCAGAAAGCATATTCTATGGTAAAAACCATACAGTTGCCAGCAATTCCTAGAGAGGACTGACGCCACTTCTGGATTCTATTAAGTGGGAGCAGTCTCCTGAAATCTCAGGCTGGCCACTGACCAAAGCCACTGTTGACAGGACAGTTTCATTTAGAAACCGTACCCGATAGCCATCACAAAACCTATCGTCCTCCATGAATTCATACAGTTCTTTTAAAGAACTTTCAGCACTGGTGACCATCACTACATCTTGAGGAAATGGCCTCCTTAAGTTGTGTGAACCTACAGCTGATCAGCTTCTTTGGATCATTCCAAATTTTATATTAGGAGGTAAGGGAAAGTGCCCCCACAGCCTCTTCGAGGGATCAAAGGTAGATTGGGAGTTTAACAGTCTTGGAGCATACTGAGCTGGGCCAGAGGATTCTTGCACCGCAAAACTGCTGGTGGAAGGAGTTAACCCTTTTAACAAGCACCTCCTAACAAGAACCCAGAATATACTGGGAGTGTCACAGGGACTGCTGAGCTCAGGCCAAGCCAACAGTGGCTACCAGGGGTCATTTCATTGAAAAAGAGGGGCAGGAGCTCATTAGCATAACTCATTAGCATAACTTATTAGCATAACTTATTTGCATATGACACACCCCCTGACATCACACAGAAGTGATGTCATCACACCAGGGACGTCATGCATCGATGCTCTAGAATTTTGGCCAAAATGCTAGCGTGTCAACATGCAATGTCCCCAGTGCAATGACGTCACTTCCATGTGATGTCATTGTGCCAATCACATTGATGCATGATGGACCTCTTTGGGGGTAGGGCTTCCCCTGCCAGCAGGCTGGCTGGCGTCAGATTGGAGCCCCAAAGATCAGGGGATCCCCTGGCTGAACTGGGGGTCTGTCAACCCTTTGGCTTGACATTGCTTGCCTCTATGTAGCAACTATGTAGTACTCATTGCAAAATTCAGACTTAAACTGAAGAAAATTGGGAAAACCACTAGGCCATTCAGGTTTGACCTAGATCGCATCCCTGATGAATATACAGTAGAGGTGAAGAATAGATTCAAGGGTCTAGATTTGATAGATAGAGTGCCTGAAGAACTATGGATGGAGGTTCGTGACATTGTACAGGAGGCAGCAATCACCACCATCCCAAAGAAAAAGAAATGTAAGAAAGCAAAGTGGCTGTCTGATGAGGCTTTACAAATAGCAGAGGAAAGAAGGAAAGTGAAAGGCAAAGGTGAAAAGGAAAGATTTACCCAACTGAATGCAGATTTCCAGAGAACAGCAAGGAGAGATAAGGAGGCCTTTCTGAATGAACAGTGCGAAGTAATAGAGGAAAACAATAGAATGGGAAGGACTAGAGATCTCTTCAAGAAAATTGGAGAAATCAAGGGAGCGTTCCATGCAAAGATGGCCATGATAAAGGACAAAAACGGTAGGGACCTAACAGAAGCAGAAGATATTAGGAAAAGATGGCAAGAATACACAGAAGAACTATACAAGAAAGACCTCGATGTCCTTGACAACCATGACGGTATAATCACTGACCTCGAGCCAGACATCCTGGAATGTGAAGTTAAATGGGCCTTAGAAAGCATGACTAACAACAAAGCTAGTGGAGGTGATGGTATTCCAGCTGAGCTATTCAAAGTCTTAAAAGATGATGCTGTTAAAGTGCTGCACTCAATTTGCCAGCAAATTTGGAAAACGCAACAGTGGCCACAGGATTGGAAAAGGTCAGTATACATTCCAATCCCAAAGAAGGGCAATGCCAAGGAATGTTCAAACTATCGCACAATTGCACTCATATCACACGCTAGCAAGGTCATGCTCAAGATCCTACAAGCTAGGCTTCAACAGTACGTGGATAGAGAACTGCCAGAAGTACAAGCTGGGTTTCGAAGAGGTAGAGGAACTAGAGATCAAATTGCCAACATTCGCTGGATTATGGAGAAAGCAAGAGAGTACCAGAAAAACATCTACTTCTGCTTCATTGACTATGCTAAAGCCTTTGACTGTGTGGATCACAACAAACTATGGCAGGTCCTTAAAGAGATGGGAGTACCAGACCACCTCACATGTCTCTTGAGAAACCTGTATAAGGGCCAAGAAGCGACAGTTAGAACCGGATACGGAACAACTGATTGGTTCAGCATAGGAAAAGGAGTACGACAAGGATGTATACTGTCACCTTGCTTATTTAATATATATGCAGAGTACATCATGCGAAATGCTGGCCTGGATGAATCACAAGCGGGAATTAAGATTGCTGGGGAAAAGATCAACAACCTCAGATATGCAGATGATACCACTCTAATGGCTGAAAGTGAAAAGGATCTAAAGAGCCTCTTGCTCAGAGTAAAAGAGGAGAGCGCAAAAGTGGGCTTGAAGCTCAACATCAAAAAAACTAAGATCATGGCATCCGGCCCCATCACTCCTTGGCAAATAGAAGGGGAAGTCGTGGAAGTAGTGACAGACTTCACGTTCCTGGGATCCCAGATCACCGCAGACTGTGACAGCAGCCATGAAATTAAAAAACACCTGCTCCTTGGGAGGAAAGCGATGGCGAACCTCAACAGCATGATAAAAAGTAGAGACATCACCCTGCCAACAAAAGTCTGTATGGTCAAAGCAATGGTATTCCCAGTAGTCATGTATGGCTGCGAGAGTTGGACTATAAGGAAGGCCGAGTGCCGAAGAATAGATTCTTTTGAACTATGGTGCTGGAGAAGACTCTTGAGAGTCCCTTGGACTGCAAGGAGATCAAATCAGTCCATCCTAAAAGAAATCAACCCTGACTGTTCCCTGGAAGGCCAGATAATGAAACTGAAGCTCGAATAGTTTGGCCACCCAATGAGAAGGGAGCACTCACTGGAGAAGACCCTGATGCTGGGAAAGATTGAAGGTCAAAGAAGACAGGGACGGCAAAGGATGAGATGGTTAGACAGTGTCATAGATGCAACAAACATGAAATTGAGCAAACTTCAGAGGACGGCGGAAGACAGGAAGACCTGGCGTGATCTGGTCCATGGGGTCGCGAAGAGTCGGACTCGACTGTGCGACTGAACAACAACAACAACATGTAGCAACCATGGACTTCCTCGATGGTCTCCTATCAAGTACTAGCCAAAGCCAACCATGCTTAATTTCCAGGATCTGACTAATTCTAGTAGCCCATGTCATCCAGGTAAGAGCTTTATGCCTTAGGACCCACATATCTGAAGGGCCCCCTTTCCCTAAACATCTGCTCACTCCATCTGTAGTTGAAACCTTCCAGTTCTTCCCTTGCTACAGGGGGCCTACTAGGCATCTACTCAAGCCCAGTCCTTTTCTAGAGCTGCTCCCGCCTTGTGGAGAAGAAAGGATACCATTTGTACAATTATTTAGGATGTCATTTGTGCATTTTACTTGTGTGGGCATTTAACAAAGTTTTAAACTTCAAACAATTTTGTGGGGAGGGGGAGGCTAATAGGTTTTATTGTGTCTTGTATGTTTTTAATTTTGGAATTTTAAGCCATCTTGAGCCACAAGGGATAGGTGAGAGATAAATATTCTCATAAATACAACACTTTAGATTATTCAAGATAGCTGTACTTTCCATGGAAGGTAAAGGTAAAGGTTTCCCTTGCATGAAAGCCAGTTGAATCCGACTCTAGAGATGCGGTGCTCATCTCCGTTTCCAAGCCGAAGAGCCAGCGCTGTCGAAAGACATTTCCGTGGTCATGTGGCTGGCATGATTAGATGCTGAGGTGCACAGAACGCTGTTCCCTTCCGACCGAAGTGGTACCTATTTATCTACTTGCAATTTCTTGCTTTCCAACTGCTAGGCTGGCAGGATCTGGGACCAGAGACGGGAGCTCACTCCATCATGCGGAACACTCGGGTCTCGAACTGCTGAACTACTGACCTTCCAGTCTGCAGCTCAGCGTCAAGCCACAAATAAATGGTCCCAGGGACTCTTGCCTGCTACTTTATCCCCTCACCAAGCATCCTACTGTTAACATTTAGAAAAGATAACATACAACATCATTGCATTCAGCTTTTCCCTGCCCTGCCTCCAATTCACTGAGTGCTACTTGCATGAAATGTTCCCAGTAATGCGTTTGCAGAAGCTGGGAGATGGGGGAGGATGTGCTGACATTTCTGAGTGACCTCCCATAGTCTCTATGGTCTTTACCATAGAGATTAGGGGAAATTCCTAGAGCGTCACTGTGTAGAGGCCATTTTTTCGTCCACTCCTCAGTTCCTTGGGGGTGAGCAACTGTCACTGGAGGCTGCTAATTCTCTGCCCCGGATGGGTAAACAGAAGGCCTACTTGCATGGTGGGGAGATACTAGATGCAGTTCTATTATGTCACATATTTCTTTATCTAAATGCTACAGGTGACATGCACGGGGGCGATTTACTTAGGCGTTTAGTTTATGCCAAACTAATTTGTACTGGGGAACAGGAAGAGCTGTTTCCCCACCCCACACTTCTACAAATAAAGTGGATTTCCATTCCAGCCTAAAAATAAATCAGAATTTTATTAATAAACTGGGGAGCTACAGCTGTTTCTGCACACACTTCCTCTCCTTCTCTGTGCCCATGATAACGAAACCATCCCACGCGCACGTGGGAGGAATTCTTAATGGCGCTTGACAATGGCGATATTGCAGGCTTATCGCTTTTTAATTGACTTTTTGACTTCTGAAAAAAAAATCATGCCTACCCTCCCGTTTTCCATCATGGTTTAATAACAGCTTAACACATGGTGGTGAAATATTCGTCCCGTTACAATTCAAATTTTGAAATATCTGATGGAGAGCCCCTCGTTAATAGATAAAACGGAATCCCTGGAATATTAAAAGCTCTCACACTGCAGCCATGTTCCTCCGTAGGAAGCAAAAAGAGATGACATCCCTTGATGATCACAGGTATTTTCTAGAACCCCTCTCCCACTAGAACTCATAAAAGACTCCCCTCAGTTATTTTAAAAAAAATACAATGAAGACAATTTTGTCCAAAGGGAGTCTTATCAAGCTTTTTTTTTTTTAATACAGCTACATTGGCTGTTTAATATTCAGTCACAATGGCAATACACGGTTGCTCGCGGTGCATTCTTGATAAAGATGAAGCAGGACTTTGTACCGAATCGTTTATCAGATTCGCTTAGTTTGCCTTCCTTTTCGGTTTGTGAGACAGGGCCGCTCTGGAGAAGGCCGGGGATATATATTTTTTTAAATCTGCACTTAAGAAAATAAATAAATAAACGTAAGGGTTGGATGGCAAATTTGCTCGCTGGTGAACAATTAGTCAATCAAAGGCAAGCTGCTGAATATTATCATCCTCAATTGAGCCGGTCACATGATATCTTTCCGACAGGCCTATTGGACAGAGCTGGTTAAAAAAAAAAGATACTCGTTTGCATATTGAAATGCATGTACCCACAGGCCCCAACACCTGACACTTGGACATTTGCTTCCCTGCGAACATTTGCAGGCTGTTATCATAACGTAGATATATGCACACACATGTGCACACACACCATATATCTGGGGGGAGGGAAACCATGATTTTTAATATGTTCCTCCTCTATGCACCAAATATTTCTCTCTCGTCTCTGCTTCTTGTTTCTTGAAAGGTATGTTCATGTGATTCTTTTTTCAATAGGGGAGGGTCCATGACTCCATGACAGAACACCTGCTTTGTATGCCGAAGGTTCCACGTTCATCCCCCAGCATCTCTAGTTAAAAGGGGATCAGGTAGTAAGTGATGTGAAAAACCTCTGCCTGAGACTCTGGACAGCCACTGCCTTTGATAAACTGACCATCTGACTCAGTCGAAGGCGGCTTCAGTTAGGAAGGAGAATGTGGCTCAGTGAAAGGAACATCTGCTTTCCAAGCAGGAGGTCCCATGTCTGACCTCTGGCATTTCTAGATAAAAGCAGGGCTATTTTGGGGCAGGAATGCACAGGTACGGAGTTCCGGCTGGCTCCCAAGTTGGCCACGCCCAGCAGGAACTCATTAGCATAATAGGCCACACCCAACAGCAGGAACTCATTAGGATTGGCTACATTAGGGGTGTGTGGCCTAACATGCAAAGGAGTTCCTGCTACAAAAAAGCCCTGGGTTTGGACAACAAACAAGGTAAACAGAATAAGAAGCAAAAGGTGGGTGTGGCTGGATGAGCACACTTCTGGTAACATGGGGTGTGTGGCCTAATATGCCAATGAGCTGTGCTGCCAGGGGTGTGGCCTAATAGCTATTTTTGGGCAGGAACGCACAGGTACGGAGTTCCGGCTGGCTCCCAAGTTGGCCACGCCCAGCAGGAACTCATTAGCATAATAGGCCACACCCAACAGCAGGAACTCATTAGGATTGGCTACATTAGGGGTGTGTGGCCTAACATGCAAAGGAGTTCCTGCTACAAAAAAGCCCTGGGTTTGGACAACAAACAAGGTAAACAGAATAAGAAGCAAAAGGTGGGTGTGGCTGGATGAGCACACTTCTGGTAACATGGGGTGTGTGGCCTAATATGCCAATGAGCTGTGCTGCCAGGGGTGTGGCCTAATATGCTAATGAGTTTCTGCTGTTGGGTGTGGCCTATTATGCTAATGAGTTCCTGCTGGGCTTTTTCTACAAAAAAAGCCCTGCCACCCAGTATTCTGAGCCAAAGGCTGGTTTGCCATGGAGGGCAGATCCTACAGGAAGATGGCAGCTGCCCAGCATATGTACCCGTATGATATATGGACTGGTATGCCCTCCAGTTTTAGATTTTCTGATCTGTATATATTAGGGATATATCTTAAAAGCATGCAGTGTGAAGAGGGTGTCTCAGGTAGCCCAGTTATTGTCACTGGAAAGCAATTCAGTTCAGACCAACCATTTGGATATCCCATTAATTCTAATGGGAAAGATTTACTATACAATACTAGGGATGGGCACAAACCGGATTACGAACCTGAATTGGTCACGAACCGGGCCCGTCGATGTGGTTTTGGAGGTTTGTGGAGTTCGTGGTTCGTGGGGGGGGGGAGAGTGAGAGGGATGGCTGAAATGGCTTGCATCTATGTATGCAAGCCATTTCAGCCATCCCTCTCAGTCCCCCCCCCCCCTTCCAAGCGTTCCCTTTACCTTTAAATGGATTTTGCAAGCAGGTGCCGCATGGGAGTTCGCCACTTGGCCTCCACTCCTGTGCAGTGTCTGACTCAAAACCCTTTTAAGTTCCCTTTAAATGGGTTTTGACAGCGGGCACCATGCGGGAGTGGAGGCCAAGTCACAAATTCACAGCTTGGCTTCCACTCCCACGTGGCATCCACTGGCAAAACTCGTTTAAAGGAGAATGTTCTCTTTAACTGGGTTTTGACAGTGGATGCCGCATGGAAGCGGATCCAATTAAAGGGGAAGTTTACAGTTTAAGTTCCCCAACTGGTTCACAAAGTGAGGGAGGTTTGTTCCAGTTCGTTCCCATCCCCATACAATCCTAAATGGAGTTGGTGATAAACACATGAGCAGACGAAGTTGCCTTATTTGTATTGTAAATTTGTTATTGTATTTTACTGTTTTATACTTGCGTTTTTATTGTTATAATCTTGGCACATTGTGCCCTTGTCAGCCACCCTGAGCCTTCGGGATATAAATCCAAGGATAAATAAATAAATAAAATAAATTATACTGAATCAGACCATTGGCCTTCAAGGTCAGTATTGTTTATTCGGTCTAGCAGCACCTCTCCAGCGACTTAGGTGGACATCTTCCACATACCTGCTACTGGATCCTTTTAACTGGAGATTCTGGGGACAGAAACTGGGACTTTCCATTTGCTGAACAGTTGCTGTATCGCTGAACCACAGCCCCCTCCCACTGTCTTGGAAGTGCTGCCAAGTTGCGGCTGACTGATGGTGAACCCATAGGGATTTTGAAGTTCAAGAGATGTTCAGAGGTGGTTTTGCCATGGCCTTTCTCTGAACAGAGGGCCACGGTGGCCCAGAGGTTAAGATGCTGACTTGCAAACCAGAAAGTCTGTAGTTTGGCAGTTCGAGACCCTAGTGCCTCGCTGACGGAGCGAGTTCCCGTCTCTAGTCCCAGTTTCTGCCAACCTAGCAGTTCAAAAGCAAGACATTGCAAGTACTTAAATAGGTACCACTGTGGTGGGAAGGTAACAGCATCCCGCGCACCTTGGCATTTAGTCATGCCAGCCACGTGACCACAAAAAAGTCTCCGGGCAGTGCTGGCTCTTCGGCTTGGAAACGGAGATGATCACCGACCCCCTAGAGTCAGATTTGACTGGCTTTCAAGCAAGGGAGACCCTTTACCTTTTACCTTCTCTGAATAACAACTCTAGACTTCCTTAGTGTTCTCCCATCTAAGCCAGGCCTGACCATGCTTAGCTTCCAGGATCTACCCTGAGCCGTGGAGTGACACCCTTCCACTGCAACTGCTTAGGAAGGCACCGTTAAGTTTGTGCGATCAATGGGACCGAAAACGGATCCGCTTTGGCTGGATCATGCTCTCGGCTCTCCCCCTTTGCTGACCCCTCCCCCTTTTAAGTAAGTCATCCCGTCCAAGAGAGTGCATTCGCCTCTATAGCAAGCTTCCCCCGCAGCAAGTGGGAGAAGTGATTTCCAGCGCTTAGTTTCCCATCAATTTTTAAAATGTATTATCTCAGAGCAAGCGGCGGTTAATTTTGGACGGCGGGGCTTTGTGATTAGTCGCCGTGACCCCTGTTTTGCCTGCTCGGCATCCTCTATACAACAGCAGTGACACGAAGCGTGACCCTTGACAGTTGATTGGACACAAAGTAACTCCTCCACTGAGCCCTCTGATTTGACAATCTCTTTGTTACATGGGGACACCCCCCCCCCTTACATGCCCCTGGTCCCTTCGACCCGAGCACCTTTTCTTGTCTCAGTTCTTCTTCCTTGCTCTCTTCCCTCCATCCCAAGACTTTGTAGCAAATGCATATGCAGAAGTGTGTGTGTGTGTGTATGTATGTTCCCGTTTTTTAAACTCACACGTTTGTGCCTCTCCTTCTGTTTTGACTAAACTTTCCGCCATACCAGCCTCCCATATGCCGGCACAGTGCGCAAGGAAGGTTTCTTTAGAAAGCGCTGATGCTAATTATAAATTTAATTTGCATTTTAATTAGAACGGTAGCAAATTAAAAGCGGGGCAGCTGGAGAATTTGGAACGCTTTACAGAGATTTGGTGTCAGTATCTCTCTCTGCTTCTGACTTCAACCTTTTCATTCACCCCCCCCTCCACTATCTTTCATTCACACAAACATATTGGCATTCCCCCTCCCCTCTCGTCTTTCTTTCTTTCTATGTATTTTTTGCATGGTTTTTTTCCCGCTGGTTTTTTTTTTTTTTAATTTCTTCATTTCCCTTTCTCTTCCCCCCATGGATCAAGTTATAAATTATTTCTTTTTTGTGCTGATAAACAGCATACTCTTGTCTTGTGCCAGGGACGCTGTGTACTCCAGTGATAGCGAACCTTTAAAGTGAGTTTTCACATGCCCCCTTCATTTTTGCCGGGAGTTGCTATTTATATCTGCCATATACAGTTACAGGTATTAATCTTCCGTATGGACGAGCAGTTTATGCATTTTTCATTCCAGTTTTGCAAATTCATAGGCTTTACCTTTGGTCAATACAACTGTTGTTGTTTTTAATCTGTCTTATTTTACCAGGCCATCATCAAATTTGTTTGTAAGGGATTTCTTAGGCTGCACTTACATGTCGTGGCCACCAGAAGCGCTACAGCCTTACCTCATTCGCTTTCCCGCAACATCTAGGGTTGGATCTGTCCAGCTGTTTTGCTCTCTCTTAGTTAGCTCCTCTCCTTATTACCACCTTCTACACATTTGGCATTCGGCCATGTCAGTCCCATAATCCCCAGCATGATCCCAAGCCTTTTTGGCAGTCCCTTTTTAACCAGAAGAAAAGATGGTTGGATCCAGTCGCTAGTATTACAAAAAAAAAAAAGTGATAGTACTGCTTTGTGAATACACTAAGGCTGCCAATACTGGTTTGGGAAATTGGTGGAGATTTTGGGGATAGATCCTCGGCAGGGCAGGGTTTGGGGAGAGAAGTGACCTCAGAGGGGTACGATGTCATAGACTCCACCCTCCAAAGCAGCCATTTTCTCCGGGGGAACTGATCTCTGTAGTCTGAAGATCTACTATAAGTCCAGGAGATCTTCAGGCCCCATCTGGAAGTTGGCAGCCCTAGAATCCAGTGGCCCATCACTCCACTTCATTGGCTGACCCTTGTAAGGGTGGGGAAAGCCCGCTGTTTCTATGGTAGGCTTTCATGTTTGTATTGGAGGGTTGCCAACTATGGTTTGGGGACTACCTGGAGATTTGGAGGGTAGATCTTAGAGAGCGTGGAGCTCAGGGAGCTGAGAGACCTCCGCGGGGTACTGATCTCTGTCATCTGGAGATCAGTTGTAATTCTGGGAAATCTCTAGGCCCCATCTGGAGGGTGTCCAACTTATTGTATTGTTAGGGGGGAAGGAAGAGGAGCCACAGTGACACATGACACAATTCCTGCGTCTCCCCCAGAGCCTGTCAAACCAGAAGTGTGGTGTGAGTTCCAGGTTGAAACTTAATTCTCAGGCATACAGGGACCCAACTCAGGAATGGCCCATGGCATGGGTGAGCATATTACACTGACCGCTCGTACATTCTGCCTGCCCATGCGTATACCTGTTTGTGAGAAGGAGCCAACAAACCTTCCCATTACGAATGAAACTAGGGACAGGTACCTAGATGAATGTGGGGTTTGCATCACACGTTCGGCTGCCTGACTCAACACACATATAAAGAAAATTCAAGTAAACACTGTCCAGGGAATGCACATACAAAGAATAGTCAAGTGTATAGTGAATGTACATGCATTCAGTGTAACTCATGAACAGAACTATGTGGAAAAGGGGACTTAAGTTTTCCCGCATGTGTCAGATGTCTATCCTGTAGTTGCCCCCAAGGAGCTGCAATTTTCCCCCACCAGGGAAGCTTACTTGCAGCCTGTTGGTAGTAGGGTTGTCAATCTCTAGGTGTAGCCTGGAAATCTCCTGGAATTTTAACTGGTCTCCACATGACAGATATCAGTTCCCCTGGAGAAAATGGCTGCACTGGAAGGTGGACTCTATGCCATTATACCCCACCGGAGTCCCTCCCCTCCCCAAACCCTGTTCTCCCCAGTAGGTAGGGATGGGCACAAACCATCATATTTTTTCCCCTGGTTCATGGTTTGCAAAGCAATGTTTGAGAACTGAAGAACCATCACAAACTTGTATGAAGTTTGATGCAATTCATGGTGGTTCGCAAAAAGCGTTGTGGAGCAGAAAGCATGGGTTTAAACTTTAAGTGGCTCACAATCTGATACAAACTGAGTCAGTTCGTGAACCTAACTCCGGGTTCATATAGGTTTGTGGTTCAGCCACGAACCACAAACCAAACCACAAAAATGCAGTCCGTGCCCATCAATACCAGTAGACTTCTGAACCTGGGGAGTCTACCTTGCTCGGTAAACATGCAGGCTTCTGCAGTCCAAAGTGTGGCCTGCCCCCCTCCATCCTACTCACAAGTCGGTCAATGCAGAAAGGAGGGAAGACACCAGCACCACTTCACAGCTGTGAGCTCTCCAGCGTGTAGCACCTATCTCAGTCTACTCAGAGGCAAGAGGGTGGTGAGCATGGTGGAACCCTCAGGGCTTAGGCCCAGGAGCTGCCTACATTCTCCTCTCCCCTCTACACATTTGTGGGAGGGCCCTTTGCCCATCCCCTTTTAAGGCTGGACCAATGGAGGGGAGATTCTCTACCTTGCCTCCTATCTCTGTGGTGCAGTACTATAGAGACTATGAGGGGAAATTCCTAGACGATCACTCTCATGGTGGCCGTTTTTCCTCCCTCTCCTGTGCCTTGATCTCTCCAAATCAGAAGGTTGGGGCTTTTAGTGGGTAACGACCCACCCAGTAACTCGACAGGTGCAATCAGATGGGCTGTTTGGTCAGATGTCATCCCTTCTGCCTACTGGACTTAATGTGCATGTCCAGACAATGACACCTGTCTTCCATTCCCGTCCATTCCCCAATCATTGCCCCCCCCATCCTCACCCCAGACTTCCTTGACACTGGAGAAAGTCTGGTATTTACAGCTCACATTGTCCCACTGTGCATCTCCAGCTCTCTAATAATCTCATTGTGCACTCAAGATGTTTGGAGGTCTGCGGCGTCTGCTCCCTGGCCGCCATTTTTTTCCTCAGTTAGCAATATGCACATAGCCGCATATTCACCCATGGGGAATAAGTGGTTCTGCACATGCACAAAGTACAGTTATTTATTTTTTTAAAAAAAGAAGGGTGGCATGTCCGGTCACTCCCTCTCCAGAACAAATAGCTCGGGAGAGATTAGAGGTGCGGCCAGACCACGCCAAGCCTGCCATCTGATCGCAGCCTACATGTAGTCCATTCATGTTCTGGTTCAACACAAACATTCCATGTCTGTCCTCTGTCCGAACAGAGGCCTATCTCCTAAGTCCCTCACTGCCGCCTTCCATCTTGGTTCCCATTTTCTTTTCTTCCCCTTTCCTTCAGTCCAAGTGCCCGCCTCTCACCAGATCTGCTGCTCTCTCGATGGCATCTCACCGTGGTCATTTTCATTCCTTCTGTTCGCTTTCTCCGTTCCCCCCGCACACACCCACCGTGTCCTTGTTCAATAATTTTCATTAATTGATTGACAGATCTGATAGACCCAACTAACCTCTCGCTCACTCTCATGTAGGTTTTCAAATAAGTACTTGTATGCCCAATGACCTTGTCGCCTCATCAGGTATCAGAAAATGAGCATGCAGATATGGGAGAAAGCTGATTAGCGAAAGGGGGAAGCTCTCATTCCCGGCATAAGCCCATAACAAGCCCTGACAGCTAAGTTAGCAATCAGAGTTTGAAGCAGCAGGCATTTGGGTTTCCACGAAAGGGCTGAAGATGGTGCTATGCAGTCTTTATATTAGAGGGAGAACCATGTTCTGTGCATATTTGGTACCACTATCTTTATAAACCACTTTATCCAATAGATTTCCCCATTGAAAGTAACGACCATGAAGCACTGTGATCTTGAAAACCCATGAAGATTTGAATCCCAAACTTGCAATGTCCTACAACAACATAAACAATAAGTACCCCTTCCCCAAACTCCCAATACAAAAGTATAAGTATTGTTTTTATTGGCACACCCCCCCTAACAGCCAAGTCCCAAGCCTACTCAGATCACTCTACTTCCCTGACCCTAAATCCATCCATCCATCCATCCATCCATCCATCCATCCATCCATCCGGCCCTCGCTGGCCTTAAGGATGCCAGACTGGCTGTAACTAGGGCCAGGGCTTTCTTGGTGGTGGCTCCGCTCTGGTGGGATGAGCTCAGGACCTAATGCAGTTCTGCAGGGCCTGCAAGACGGAGCTCTTCCACCAGGCTTTCAACTAGGAGCCGCCACCAATAGTTGAAAGGTAGAGAGCCCTGCCCCCTGGAGCCATCAACAACAGTCTGTGCAAGCCACATAAAGGATTAGATCTATGGACCAATCACCAGATTACGCTATTGATTGATGGCCGCCATCATTGAATAATTGGTCTACTATTAATATTACTTTAGGTTCATAGCGCCTTATAATGTTGGAATGTTTTTAGATGATTTTAAGATTGTTTAAATTGTTATTGATGTGTTTTATTCCTTTATGTAAGCCGCCCAGAGCTGGCCTCAGCTGGGAGAGCGGGGTATAAATTCAATAAATAAATAAATAAATAAATCCATCCAGGGCTCTTTTTGTAGAAAAAGCCCAGCAGGAACTCATTAGCATAATAGGCCACACCCAACAGCAGAAACTCATTCGCATATTAGGCCACACCCTGACAGCACTGCTCATTAGCACATTAGGCCACACCCCCATGTTACCAGAAGTGTGGTCATCCAGCCACACCCACCTTTTGCTTCTTGTTCTATTTACCTTGTTTGTTGTCAAAACCCAGGGCTCTTTTTGCAGCAGGAACTCCTTTGCATGTTAGGCCACACACCCCTAATGTAGCCAATCCTAATGAGTTCCTGCCGTTGGGTGTGGCCTATTATGCTAATTAGTTCCTGCTGGGTGTGGCCAACTCGGGAGCCAGCCGGAACTCCGTTCCTGTGCGTTCCTGCTCAGAAATAGCCCTGAATCCATCCACTTTATTTATACCCCACCTTTCTCCCCAATGGGAACTCAAAAGTGGCTTACATAATTCTTCCCTGGATTTGATCCTCACAACAGCCCTGAGAGGCAAGGAAGGCTGAATGGTAGGGTATGACTGGCCCAGGTCACTGAGCAAACTCCGGTGGTAGAGTGAGGATTTGAACCCCGGCCTCCCAGACCCTAGTCTGACACTACACCATGCTGGCTCTCCCAGCAGTGCCTCCAAGCGCTTTTGACTTCCGTAAGTGAAGACTGGCGCATATCCTTCCACTGCTGGGGCTGCGAACTCCAGGTTTGGAAATACCTGGAGATTTGAGGGTAGAGTCAAGGCAAGTGGGGTTTGGGGAGGGACCGAGAGCCAGTTTGGTGCAGTGGTTAGAAGTGCGGACTCTGATCCGGGAGAGCCAGGTTTGAGTCCTGGCTTCTCCACATGCAGCTGCTGGTGGGTCCTTGGGTCAGTCACAGTTCTCTCAGAGCTGCTCTCTCAAGAGCAGTTCTTGGAAGAGCTCCTTTAGCCTCACCTGCCTCACAGGGTGTCTGTTGTGGGGAGGGGAAGGGAAAGGGGATTGTAAGCTGCTCTGAGACGCCTTCGTGTAGTGACGGGAGGAGTATAAATCCAATATCCTCCTCCTCCTCCTCCTCCTCCTGGTATAATGCTATGCAATCCACCTTCCAAAGCAGCCATTTTCTCCTGGAGAAGTGGAATGAATGTTCTAAAGAAATAAATAATAACTGATTTCTGTAGCCTGGAGACCAGTGGTAATTCTGGAGGTTGGCAACTCTATGCCACTCCCACACACAACGTTTGAAACCTTCCTACAGCCAAAGGAATCTTCCTCCACTGGAGGGAGAGAGATTTCAGTTGGAGGAGACTCCTTGGGGTGAGGAAACTTCCTTCGGCCTGAGGGAAGTTATCAGCCAACGGCTGCCCATTCACAAGCTTTTTCAGTAGCCTCTCCGAGGTTCCGGACCAGTTTTCGAGCAGACATTAGAAGACACCCATCCCGTCTGCGGTTCCAGACAGGATGTAAGGCTAACCCCTTTTCAAAGGGATTCCAGCTCACAGGATGAGTGTCAACAACACAATGGATTTGTGCTATCTTGGAGATCATTCTTCGATTTCTTTATGATCTATTGGCTTTCTTGTTGCTACCTACTTTGGGTCTCATTTTTGTGGGTTGGAAGGTGGATCAATAGATATTTTAAAGCAATAAGAAAGAATATCAATAAGGTGGTTTTTCCCCCCTTTTTAATATCTGGGAGCCCCATTCACAGATGGGTCTGCCCAGCATCCCATGTGGTTTGGTCATTTGTTCTTGCCTTTACACGGGACTTTTTTTTGTAGAAAAAGCCGAGCAGGAACCCATTAGCATATTGGGCCACACCCCTGACAGCACAGCTCATTAGCACATTAGGCCGCACCCCCATGTTACCAGACGTGTGGTCATCCAGCCACACCCACCTGTTGCTTCTTATTCTCTTTACCTTGTTTGTTGTCAAAACCCAGGGCTTTTTGCATGTTAGGCCACACACCCCTAATTGTAGCCAATCCGAATTAGTTTCTGCTGTTGGGTGTGGCCTACTATGCTAATGAGTTCCTGCTGGGCGTGGCCATAGGGTGTGGGAAACGCAGGGTTGAATCCCTGCTCTTCAATGAAAGCTTGCTGGGTGACCTTTGGCTAGCCACACACTCTCAGCCTAACCTACCTCACAGGGTTGTTGTGAGGAGAAAATGGGGGAGACAAGAAAAGATGTAAGCGACTTCCAGCGACTACTGAGAAGAAAGATGAAGATGGGTTGCTGTGTTAGTCTGTCTGTAGCAGTAGAAAAGAGCACGAGTCCAGGAGCAACTTGAAGACTAACAAAATTTGTGACAGGGGAGGAGCTTTTGTGAGCAGTCAGCACGAAAGCCCCTCCCCTACCACAATTTTTTTATGTCATTGATTGATTGATTTCTATCCCGCCCTTTCTGGCCTAGGCTGGCTCAGGGTGGCTTCCAACAAGATAAAACTTCGTAATACAAAAAACACATTCATCACAATTGATACCAATTTAGATGGGTCATACAGCAGTAATATAAAAAATGTTAAAAATCACAGTATTAAAGTGCTAGAAATTCCAATGTTCAGTAGTTCTGTTGGTCTGCTTCCAGTTTGGTGTGAGAGCCAGTTTGGTTTACTGGTTAAGTGCGTGGACTCTAATCTGGGAGAACCGGGTTTGATTCCCCACTCCTCCACTTGCACCTGCTGATGTGACCTTGGGTCAGTCACAAGCTCTGGCACAGCTGTTCTTGAAAAAGAGCAGTTTGTGTCAGAGTTTTCTCAGCCCCACCCACCTCACAGGGTGTCTGTTGTGGGGAGGGGAAGGGAAAGGAGTTTGTAAGCCGCTCTGAGACTCCAAGTGAAGGGCGGGGTATAAATCCAATCTCTTCTTCTTCTTCATTCTGGGGAAGAGGTGGATGGACCGGGCAATAGTCTCAGGGATCTACTGCTCAGGGCTTCCACCATAACTATCAGTTGTTATATGACTTCCACCATAACTATCAGTTGTTATTGGTGGTGATGGTAGCAGTGGTGGCAGCTCCAAAAGCCTGGTGGAAGAGCTCCGTCTTGCAGGCCCTGCGGAACTGTAGAAGGTCCCGCAGGGCCCTGATCTCCTCTGGGAACTCATCCCACCAGAGTGGAGCCACCACCAAAAAAGCCCTGGCCCTAGTTGTTGCCAATCTGGCCTCCTTGATACTCGGGAGGACCAGTTGGTTCTGGGCTCCTGAACGCAGTGCTCTCCGGGGCATATATGGGGAAAGGTGGTCCCCCAGGTAGTCTTTTGTTAGTCTTTAAGGTTCCACTGGACTCTCAGTCTTTTCTACTGCACTGAGAAGAAAAGCAGGGTATAAATGAAGTAAGTAAATAGCGTGAAGAAGTCCATTCTTTCATCTGTCTTCAATCCAATCCCAGTATTCCCACACTATGCACAATACGAGTTTTTTTTAAAGCCCTGCATTGTTGTAAGATTCCCATGATCTTTTCCAGCCTTTGAGAAAGAGAAAGTGAACATATTTTGACAAGCCCTAACCATCTACAGGAGATTTCCCACTGGCCAGAATTGCATGGATCTCCCCCCCCCCCCCGCAATAAATCTGGCCTCTGTGTCGCCCACCTGTGTTAGAAGTTTTCTCAGTTTGTACAAAACACTTTCATTAACCCATGCATGGATTATTTGGGAGCGCTAATTAATGGAACCTTCGGAACGCCAACTGACACACTCCTGGGGAAACCCTGGTCTAAGCAACGGTGTTAATCACGCTGCTATTTCCCCCCCCTTCTTTCTGGCCTGGCTATCGGGTGATCCGCAATGAGAGGAACTTTGCCGGTGATCTCCCAGACCTCTTGTGGGCAGCTAATTAATATGACTAGGATATGACAGTTGTACTTGTAATGTCTCCGCGCTGCCTGACAATAACTCAATAAAATTACATTTCAGCCAAAGAATGGAAACAGTGTTAAATACCATTATTTGCCTCCCTTTGAAGTCTGAGAGTCATTATGGAGGCAATTACAGCGGTTTCTCTGTCTGTATGTCTACAGGGTATTTATCTAGAGTTGTCGGGAGTCCTTTGCCAGGTGGAAAATATATGGCATTTTAAAGACAAGGGAATTCTGCCTCAATTATCAGACTGTGAACAAGGGGTGGGGGAGAAACAACAACACAAAAGGCCTGGAGTTTTGCAGCTGTCAAGAAAACCATGACTTTGTCTTAAGGATGGAGGTGGGTGAGGGGAAGACCCGTCCAAATGTTTTTCAGGTTATCGCTTTTCCTCCACGCCCCATTTTGTGCCCCATTTGTTCATGACACCTTAAAGCTTGGCAACAGAATGCTTCTAGTGGAATGGTGGAGGTCTTCGGCTGAAAAGTCTACTGGCGAGGTTGACAGCTCTGGGTTGGGAAATTCCTGGGTGGAGCCTGGAGAAAGTGGGGCTTGGGGAGGGACCTCAGAGGGGTATAAAATACCACAAAGTCCACCTTCCAAGGCAGCCAATTTCTCCAGGGGAACCGATCTCTGTTGTCTAGAAACCAGTTGCAATTCTGGGAGATAACCAGCCACTGCTTGGAAGTTGATGTAATGTCTGTAGCAGTAGAAAAGAGCAAACATCCAGTAGCACCTTAAAGACTAACAAAATATGTGGCAGGGGAGGAGTTTTCGTGAGATTCTAGCTATATCTGAAGAAGTGAGCAGTGGCTCATGAAAGCTCCTCCCCTGCCACACATTTCGTTAGTCTTTAAGGTGCTACTGGACTCTTGCTATTACCTTCTACTGAGTCACTGATTTATCAAGTTCGGTATTGTCTGGACTTCCTGGCAGTCACTCTCCAGGGTCCTGAGACCCTGAAGTATTTCCAAGCTCTCAGAAGTGAAGCAGGGTCAACTCTTGTCAATATTTGGAGGGGAGACCACCAAGGATGTCCAGGGTCCCTATGCAGAGGTAGGCAGTGACGAAACACTTCTGAATATCTCTTGCCTTGAAAACCCCACAGGGTTGCCGTTGGGTGTGGCCTATTATGCTAATGAGTCCCTGCTGGGCGTGGCCAACTTGGGAGCCAGCCGGAACTCCGTTCCTGTGCGTTCCTGCCCAAAAATAGCCCTGCAGGTAAGCCAAACCCTCAGCCACTGCCAACAGGGAAATGTCTTAGGTGGCAAGAAACAGGTACGGTGGCAACAAAATAGTCATTCCTAAACCTACACTTTCTTTTGCTGCCGAGTTGCAGCTGATTTATGGCAACCCTGTGGGGTTTTCATGGCAAGAGAGGTTCAGAAGTGTTTCGTCACTGCCTACCTCTGCATAGGGACCCTGGACATCCTTGGTGGTCTCCCCTCGAAATATTGACAAGCGTTGACCCTGCTTCTCTTCTGAGATCCAGATCCAGATGTGCTAAAGTGCTGCATCAAATAATGCCTTCAGACTCTGGTTCCTGCTGTTAAAAAATCTGAAGCAGCAGGGCTGAGACACAGGGGAACTGCTGTCACTCGGACTGGTTGTAGGAAGTGCTGCCAACTGATGGCAACCTTTGTAGGGTTTTCAGGGCAAGAGACAAACCGAGGTGTTTTGCAAATTGCCTGCGGCTGTGTCTCAACCCTGTGCTTCCTTGGCGGCCTCCCGTCTCCCTCCCTTCCTTTCTCCCAGTCTGGAGTGTCATCTTCTTCTTCTTCACGGGCGCACGGAGAGGCATGCGGCGGTGGGGGGGAGACACAAGGTGGGGGGCGCCACAAGGCAGCCTCGCCTGGGGGGGGTGCTAGTTTCATCTAGGGCGCCGAAAACCCTCGGGCCGGCCCTGGCGGTGTACAAACTCCTTTCCCTTCCCCTCCCCACAGTACACACCCTGTGAGGTAGGTGGGGCTGAAAGAGCTCTGACAGAAACTGTTAGTTTTTCAAGAACAGCTCTTCTCAGAACTACGGCTTGCCCAAGGTCACCCAGCCAGGTGCAAGTGGAGGAGGAGTGGGGACTCAAACCTGGTTCTCCCAGATTAGAGTCCGCGGACTTAACCACGACACCAAACTGGCTCTCCAGACCGCCCCCCCCCCGGAGGTTGGCAAGTCTAGTCATATGGAGTTTTTTGCTCTTGGAGGTGGATGCAGTCCCAGTGATGCTGTTTTGACATCTTAAAGCTCTGCTGTTTTATTTTTGATCTACTGCTGCCCCTCAGTTATTTTAATATTTTGTCTTTATTGGGTTTTTCTGCAGGGCTGGTTTCAGATTGTCCGTTTCATATTTCCTAAGCCGTCTCAAGTTCCATTTTTGATCTACTGCTGCCCCTCAGTTATTTTAATATTTTGTCTTTATTGGGTTTTTCTGCAGGGCTGGTTTCAGATTGTCCGTTTCATATTTCCTAAGCTGCCTCAAGTTCCATACGTTTAGCAGAAAGGTGAGATACAAAGAAGTATGAGAAATACCAACAATTTCATTTTTATCAAACTGCTTTGTCATTTAGCATAACTAAAAAAGAAAAGAATTTTTTTTACACACACTCACTTAAAATGGCGGTACACACTGTATTGGTGTAGTGATTAGTGTAGTTTGGTGTAGTAGTTAAGTGGTTAATTTACACACACTCACTTAAAATGGCAGTACCCACTGTATTGGTGTAGTGGTTAGTGTAGTTTGGTGTAGTGGTTAAGTGCGCGGACTCTAATCTGGGAGAACCGGGTTTGATTCCCCACTCCTCCACTTGCACCTGCTGGGTGACCTTGGGCAAGCCGTAGCTCTGATAAGAGCTGTTCTTGAAAAAAGAGCAGTTTCTATCAGAGCTCTCTCAGCCCCACCTCCCTCACAGGGTGCCTGTTGTGGGGAAGGGAAGGGAGTTTGCAAGCCGCTCTGAGACTCCTTTGGGTTGTGAAGGGCAGGGTATAAATCCAATTTCTTCTTCTTCCCTGACTTAGAACAGAACAACAAAACTTCCAAGGAATACATATTTTTTCCTTAAAAGGGGCTGATTAATACGGATTAAAAAGCCTTTTCTAGTTTTACAAAATTAGTACCATGTTTAATTACATGAGATTAAAATTTCATTGCACATTATATTTTAATTGGTGTCGATAGGGGGGAAGAGGTTAAAGCCCCCTCTAGACTTACCTTTTGCACCGATCCAATATCTAATAACAGAGGCATTTTAAATTAGACGCCCCTGACAATATTGAACAAGTTTCTTACATGTTTTAATTTTTACCCTAGCCATCTTTTATGTCAGAGCTCACTGGAGTTCCCAAGGCCATCATCCCGTACGGTGAAAATAAACTGAAATTATTGCACAAGTCCCAGGCAATAGGTGTTATTGAATTACTGGAAAGATATTATTGGAAAGAAGATGGCCTGTTGTAAGTTCAGACCTAATTAGGTTAGGGAAACGGAACTGTCTTGCCCATTAAAATATAGTCTACGTAGGCCCCGGTCACACGGGAGGTTTAGGGACGGAAGAGGGACAGATCGGGGGTGCAGCAAACAGGTGCGATCCCACCGCAACATCAGGGAAGCGTTGCGCACCCGTCCCCGATCCGGCCCTTCAGGCCGAAAACCCGCAGTTAAAATAAACCACCTACAGAGGTGGACTTACCAGAAAGGCTGCATCAAGCGCGGCCGTGGGATCGCCGGCGCGTCCTTCTGCCGGCGCATCCGAGTCTCCTGGCCGAACTGCGCATGCACACAGATGCGCAGTTCGGCAGCCTCCCTCTCTGTTCCGTGGCTTCCCCCGGCATCTGATCGTGCCGGGGAGGAAATGCGCGGATGCTCAGGGGATCTATGTGATCCCGCCACCGCATGTTTCTTTTGGTGTGGTTTTTAAACAGCCACACTTTCCACGTACTTTCCCCCCTGTGTGGCAGGGGCCGTATTTTGTTTGGTCTCTGGGAGAAAAAATGGCGCTTTGTTTTTGAGGCTCCACTGTGAGTGACTGTAGGACCATTTGGGATGCTGTCAGATATTGTGTCCACTCTGGATTGATTTGGCATTTGGGGTGAAATGGCAATCGTTTTTTTTATTTCCTGAACCCCCCCCCCAAAAATGAAATTGACTATTAAACATGATGCTTGGTTTTGCGTACAAATGGGGTACAAATGAGATATAACATCGGTGTGGTATAACAATATCATAGCAATGCCATCAAAGAGAGGAATGAAACTAGGAACTTTGCCAAGAAAGTAAGTGGGACAGAAACACAACAAATATATACAAAAATGGCATATCCGTATGTCGTAAGGTCCGTATATCTTCAGCAGAATAATAGTTAATATTATCATATGGTGTTGTGTGTGGTATAGCCAGGAGATCCTAAGATTGTATGGCTGCCTGAAGTATGAGCGTCTTTTTTATGATATGCACCACTAGGTGGCAAGCTAGACTAATTTTGGGGGGCTGGGAGAGCTCTGAGAGCTGTGACTGACCCAAAGTCACCCAGCTGGCTTCATTTGGAGGAGTGTGGAATCCAACCTGGTTCTCCAAATTAGAGTCCACTGCCCTTAACCACTATAACACACTGGCTCCCTGTTCACCAGAAGCAACTGGAAAAGGGTCTTCCTGGATTTTCATTCAAACTACAGATGAGGAATGATTGAGATCAACACATCCAAATGTCTGTATACTGAGTCAGATCACTGGTTTAACAAGACCAATGGTGTCTACTCTCACTAGTGGGGGTTTCAGGCACAGGTCTTTCACATCGCCTGGTCCTTATAACGGGAGATGCCCGGGATTGAACCTGGGACCTTCTATCCATACAGCTCCTCGCCCATATAAAACTACAATATCAGAGAGAAAACTGTTGACCTAACATGCTAGTTGACAGATCACACCAGAAAGCAGACCCACACAGTGACCTACCTAAAACCAGATGAGCAGAGGTAGTTTGCCATTGCTTCCATGTGCATAGCATCCCAGTGCTGACTTTGGTTGACCTTGCTTATCTTCCATGGCTTACCAAACTGAGAAGCTGGGTTGAAAAGCTCTGAAACTGGACAAAGGTGTCAAACTTTTCTTAGCAGAGTGGTAGGATACAGTCTAACATCATGTCTATGAGCTCCACAGCATTGTTTAGGGATGAACAGACATTGCATGTTTTATTTCTTCTGATAGGCATTTTTATTTTTTAGCCAGCAGCTTCCGTTGTCTGTTCTTTGCTCTTAGCTTTCTGAATCTGTTCATACTGCCTATGGATGTGGCATGGTTTTTATGCAAAATTTATGGGGCATTTTTATGTACAATGCGAGTCATTTATACGAAGAACACAGGCATAATGCCTACTGCTGATTTATTGAGGCAGAAGCAACATTGAGAAATGTGTACGTTTTATGGGGGAATTTGGTGTGAATGAAACAGAAAATGGCATGGGAAATAAAGAAGCCGGCATTTGAAGAGAAGAAGAGAAGAGATTGGATTTATATCCCGCCCTTCACTCCCCAAAGGTGTCTCAGAGCGGCTTACAAACTCCTTTCCCTCCCCCTCCCCACAACAGGTAGGTGGGGCTGAGAGAACACTTGACAGAAACTGCTCTTTTTCAAGAACAGCTGTGCCAGAGTTATGGCTTGCCCAAGGTCATCCAGCCAGGTGCAAGTGGAGGAGTGGGCAATCAAACCCGGTTCTCCCAGATTAGAGTCCGCGCACTTAACCACTACACCAAACTGGCTCTTTGCAGAAGAGAGAAGGAAAATTGAAACAGATTTTCCACTTGAAAGAAACAGGAGCGAGAAATCCCATCCTTAGCCTTGGTCAGCAACTTGAACACATATGACGCTGCTTTATACCGAGTCAGACGATTGCGCTGTCAAGGTCACTCTCATCTACCCCAACTGACAACAGCTCTCCTGGGTCGCAAGTGGAGGTTTTTCACATCACCTATTATTTGGATCCTTTTAACAGGAGATGGCAGGGATTGAACCTGGGACCGTCTTCTCAGATGTTCCACCACTGCATGCCTTCACTTGGTTCACTAGAAGCCTGTTTTGACAAAGGGGGAGAGGGTTGGTGAAAATCTCTATAGCTCCTGTTTGTTCCCACAAGCTCTGAATATCCCCACCTTCAAGATTTGCAGATCAACACCTTGAGGTCCATATGGCCCCCTTTTAATAAGGTCACCAGCACTTCTTTGGCAAATGTCAGGAGATTTTGAGGGTGGTGCCTGGGGAGGATGTGACATCACTTCTGGGTGGTACTCTAGGAATTATTTCCCTAATCTTTATGGTAAAGAGAAGAGAAATGTAG
>NW_015170888.1:599308-672438 GCF_001447785.1 Gekko japonicus
CTTGAGCCATTTGTTCTCCTGCACCTAAATTTCTCAATGGTGGGGGACTGGGGCCTAAGGCAGGGCCTTGCATGCTGTGGGAAGGGAAATGGAAAGCCTGCCCATTAAGAATCTGAGGTATGGCATCTAGCTGCAAAAAACATAACTCAGGCCCCGGTCACACGGGCCGGATATCGCAGGGGGGAGGTGTGGCTGTTTGCCCCAAAGCGAACTACTGTGCGGCCGTTGGATCAAACGTCCAGCCGACGTACCGTGGTTCAGGGGGAGGAGCCGATCATACGTCAATCCTGCAGTGCGGCAAAGAAGTGGCACGGCGGGGGTTGGGTTTTTTTAAACTGAAGGGTGCGCATGCACCGTTGGGTGCTTGTGCGCATCCCGTGGAGACATGGAAAAAAAAAACCTTTTCGCGACGGGACATGGGCGGGCACCGGATGCCACGAGCTACCACCGAAAATGTGATCAGACGCCCGCCCTTGCCCCGCGGTTTCCGGAAAGTAGTACCTCGGAGGTACTAGTTTTTTACGGTGCATCTTCAGCGGGAAGCCTTGGGTTAGCCACGGGAGCACTACGCTTTCCAGATGTTGCAGTTTGATCGCGCCCGGAAAATCCACCTATCTTCCGTCCCTCTAGCGTGTCTAATGCTCCATGTGACCGCAGCCTCCGTATACTTATCTCGTAATGGAAAGAGATGCTCTTGAGATAAGAGATCGGTTGTTAGAGTGGGGTGCCGGGAGGCCCAGGTTGAGATATCTCCTCTTAGAGCTGGTACCACTTAGGAGTACAGAGTTTGGCCCAGGGGACACAGATGCAGACCCCCTCACTCTAAAGTGTAAAACTCTCTTACACTCTAGGTCACACAGTTTGCAAGATGTCATCTGGCCATGAGACAATCTCTGGAGATATAGCAATTTCTTTGTGTCTTTCTATTGTGCACAATTTTATATGGACTTCATTTGGGGGGGGGGTGTGAGAGGTTGACACAGCAACCTCTGAATTGTGGGGTCCCGTAAGGGTCTATCCACTCCTCGATGCTGTTTAGCACTAGGGCTCACTGTTTAGGAAATTGCTGATGCATACTTATCGAAGTCTTATGAATCTTTTAATGTTATTGTCATTGAGGAGCCAGTGCTATTTGAATGGCTGGTTGTGTTTGATTGAATATCTATTGTGGAATGTTTGATTGCAAACCATTCCAAGACCCTACAGGAGAAGATGCAGTATGAAAATGTAACAAAAAATAAAAATAAAAACAGACTTTATACGCACAATGTACGCCATTTATGCTTATACCACATATCACATATAATTGCTGATATGCAGTCCTAAGAAAAGGCTACAGTCAGAGGACAGGCTTGGCACGGTCTGGCCATGCCTCTAATTTCTCCGGAACTATTTGTTCCAGGGAGTTTTGACCAGACACCCCACCCTAATCCTGCCTCACCCAGTAGTCAACCGGTCACACTACTGCCATGGAGTGGGCAGGCAGGCAGCATCTTTTTTAAAAAAACAACAACAACAACTCTACTTTGCGCATGTGCAGAACCACTTATTCACCAGGGTGAACAGGGCTATTTTTGGGCAGGAACGCACAGGAATGGAGTTCCGGCTGGCTCCCGAGTTGGCCACGCCCAGCAGGAACTCACTAGCATAATAAGCCACACCCAACAGCTACATAAGGGATGTGTGGCCTAACATGCAAAGGAGTTCCTGCTACAAAAAAAGGCCCTTGGTTTTGTCAATGAACAAGGTAAACAGAATAAGAAGCAAAAGGTGGGTGTGGCTCGATGACCACACTTCTGGTAACATGGGGGTGTGGCCTAGTAGGCTAATGAGCTGTGCTGTCAGGGGTGTGGCCTAACATGCTAATACATTTCTGCTGTTGGGTGTGGCCTGTGATGCTAATGAGTTCCCATTGGGCTTTTTCTACCAAAAGAGCCCTGAGGGTGAATATGTGGTTATGCACATATCGCTAACTGTGGGGGGAAATGGCCTTCAAGGAGCAGAAGCCTCCGTCTTCCCATACGGCTTGAGTGTGCAACAGAGAGATCAGATGGTCGGAAATGTGCTCTGAGAACAATTGGATCCGTAAATGCCTGACTTTCTCTGGTGTCAGGAAAGTCAGGGGTGAGGACAATGACCCAATGATTGGGGGAACAAAAGACAGATGTCACTGTCTGGATCAGTGTTTCCTCTAAGCTGAGTTAGTGTGAGCTAGCTCACAGTGTTTTAGCCTCCGGATCACACATTTTTGTCTTAGCTCAGGAAGAGCAAACTAATTTGTGCAGTCGCCAAATCGCTTGCTCACAACTTTAATGGCAGTAGCTCACAGAGTAGAATTTTTGCTCACAACGCTCCACAACTTAGAGAGAGCACTGGTCTGTTTAAACAATTTATTTATTAGTTTTTTTATACAACATTAGTTTCCTTTTATACATACATCTTAGAGTCATTTATTCCTTTTCTAACCAATTATACATTCCCGACCATCGCTTTTCAAAAAGTTCTTCATTTTTCCCTTGCAACATTAAGTTCAGTTTGTCTATTTCCATTACTTCCAATAACTTCTCTATCACATCCTCTTGTTTTGGGGTATTATCTTGCTTCCAAAATCTTGCCCATAAAATCCTTGCTGCTGTTATCATATACAATATTACATATTTAACATTGTAATTTATACCTTCTGGAAGCATATTAAGCAAGAATATTTCTGGCACCAGTTCTAACTTTATTTTACATATTTCTTGTATTATTTTTTGTATATATGCCCAATATTTTTGCATTTTTGGACACCGCCACCACATGTGATAGAATGTTCCAACACTTGTCTTACATTTCCAGCATGTGTTAGAGCTATTGGCATAGCATTTAGCTATTCTTTCTGGTGGCCAGTACCATCTATGGTACATTTTAAACACATTTTCTTTAAAGCTGGTTGCCCTCAGAATCTTAGTTAGCTTCCACAGCTTTATCCATTTTTCTTCTTGAATTTCGTGACCTAAATCTCTAGTCCAAGCAACAATATTCTTCTTGTCTATTCCTTCTCCCATGTATTCTTCCAATAAGATTTTATATACCTTCTGGATCATCTTATCATTGGAAGACAGCCAGATCTTATCTAGCTCCGTCTTCTCCCCATGAAATCCTATTTTTGAGTCTTTTTGAAATCTCGATTTTAATTGCGCTCTCTCCCACCATGAAAGTTTTAGATTGCATTGTTTTCGTAGATCTGTTTCTGACTTTAAGTTGTTTGCAGAATCTAGCAGCATATCATATGTTTCCATATTGTTTTTAGTTAACAGTGTTGGCATTATAAATGCCTCGAGAGGTGAGACCCATTTTGGAGTTTTAGTATAGAATTTTTTCTTTATACTTTGCCATACATTTAATAGAGCTGTTCTTAGAATATGGTTTCTAAAATGTTGATGTGATATGTCTTTACCGTACCAGATGTACGCATGCCATCCCATGGGTAGATCGTATCCTTCTAATTTTAGACATCTTTCATCTTGAAGATTAATCCAATCTTTTATCCATCCCATGCTGGCTGCTTGATAGTATAACTTCCAGTTCGGTAACCCAGTTCCTCCTCTTTCTTTTTTTTCTTGCAGAGCCTTTAGGCTTATCCTTGCTTTTTTTGCGTTCCAAATGAACTTCCTTGTTACTTTGTCTAGTTCTGTGAAGTACTTTGATTGTTTCAATACTGGGATATTCTGCGCTAAAAACAGGAACCTGGGTAGGATATTCATTTTTATCGTGGCTATTCTTCCTGTTAATGAGATATGAAGATCTTTCCATCTTGTTAAATCTTTTTTTATCTCTTCAAGTAGTTTGGTGTAATTATCTTCTATTAATGTGCTGTTCCGGTTTGACAGTGTGATTCCTAGGTATTTAACTTTTTTTGCTATCTCCATATCTGTAATACTTTTTATTTCTTGTTTTACGGTTAAATCACAGTTTTTTGTCAACAGTTTCGTTTTAGTTGTATTCATCTTGAGACCTGCCACTGCACTGGTCTGGATATGCACGTTACATCCAGCAGGGAGAAGCGACGACATTGGGTCAAACAGCCCGTCTGATCACACCCATAGTTACACAGAGTTAATGACTTAAAAGGGTGTAATTCTACTTGCAAGTTGCACAGTAATTGTCTTTCAACTGACTGTTATGGGGTGACTTTGGACCTAATCCACCTCTCTAGGTTGTCATGAGAGTAAAAAAATAAACAAAGGAGGATGGCATCAGCCACTTTGGGTCCTCATTGGGGAGAAAGTTCTTGGGAAATGGGTATATTGAGGGAAATGGAACAGAAATAAGGATTTGTGGACTCAATGCACACAAGATGGGATCTCCAGTTTATCCTGGCATCTCCAGTTTAAAAAAATCTGGTGGTAGGTGATGTGAAGGACCTCTGGAGAAGACCCTGGAGAGCTGCTGCCAGTCTGAGTAGATAATATTGACTGGTGGACCAAGGGTCTGATTCAGTATAAGGCAACTGCATGTGTCGTTTTTTAAAAAGAAAATGGAATGTTCCAGTTGAAATAATGCAATTAAAACCTTAAAATTGTCCCTAACAGAAATGCAGAAGACATTGGGGCAACTACTGAGAAGGCCATGCTTGTGATATTAGCTGCGTATACCAGCTGTTCTTCCAGGAACCCATAATTGTATAGTAGAAAAGGAGTAATCTGAAAATGACTGATAACCTTGAATGTGTGGCATACATATTACTCTCTGCAGCAAGAGTCTCTTCAAAGGCGACTTGGGGTTGTTTGATGGAATTTAAGATCACAACCTGAAATCTTACAGTGAGCATTTCTTTTTACATGAACACTTCATTAAAAGCACCAACTTTCAGAGCCGGGGAAATGAAATCTGGTAATTAAAGTCTGTTTGCTTAAAAATACTTCAGTTGAAGTTCCAGACACTGGAATAATATCCTTTAGATTAAAGTTTAATTGAAAACAGTATTTACTGCTCTAGTGCATTTGATAGAGCTCTTTTTGCAGTGTTTCTTTATGTATAATTGTATTTTGCAATCAATTTAAAATAACGAGATGAGGGGAGTCCTTGCAGGAGGTGAATGCGAGTCCTTGGGACGAGAATGGCATCTACAGGGGTTTCTGCCAAACAGATATGGAAAGAAAGTAATTTTCGTTCTGCCACTTTTCAGTGATTCCCTTTGCATATGAAATGTGGTTGGGGGGGGGGAACAACCCTTCTGCTTGATGAGATAGATATTTCCAAAAACGAGAAAACAATATTTGTGAGCTACAGAAAAGCAAGATTTATCCCAACTTTATGACTCTTGGAATGTCTTGGGAAGAATAAAGGTAAAGGTCCCCTTGCTCGAAAGCCAGTCGAATCCGACTCTAGGGTTGCGGTGCTCATCTCCATTTCCAAGCCGAAGAGCCAGCGCTGTCCGAATACGTTTACGTGGTCATGTGGCAGGCATGACTAAACACCAAGGCGCACGGAATGCTGTTACCTTCCCACTGAAGTGGTACCTATTTATCTACTTGCAATTTCTTGCTTTCGAACTGCTAGGTGGGCAGGAGCTGGAACTAGAGACGGGAGCTCACTCCGTCATGCGGCACACTCGGGTCTCGAACTGCTGAACTACCGACCTTCCACAGCCTGCAGTTCAGCGTCTTAACCACTTGAGCCACCGCAGAATAGCTCCTAAGAAACAATGTGAGAATGTCGTAGGCTTCCAGGGGAGGAGAGGCAGGCCCGTAGCGACAACGGGGCATCTTCGGGCTGGGCCCCCCGACTTACCACCCGGGCCCCCCGACTTCCTATCCAGATGGTTTATTTTATTTTATTTTTCACACACGTCATGGCCAAGCCGAGCCGAGCCAAGCTGTCCCCCTGGCCTTCCTGCTGGCAGTGTACCTCTGGCTGGCTGCGAGTGAGGCATGCCACAGGGCACATGTGTTCCCAACTCCAGCCCTGCCCGTGAGCTTCCCTGGGGCCTCTGGCTGGCAAGAAACTGCTGGACTTCCCGGGGTATGTGTGAGGGTGCCCCCCGACTTATTTAAATGCCCCTCAAAATAAAAACAAGAATCCTGCCTTTGACCCTGAGGAGAGGTACTCTCACATGCTTATTAACAGGGCTTTTTTTGTAGAAGCCCAGCAGGAACTCATTAGCATAACAGGCCACACCCAACAGCAGAAACCCATTAGCATATTAGGCCACACCCCTGACAGCACAGTTCATTAGCACATTAGGCCACACCCCCATGCTA
This sequence comes from Gekko japonicus, assembly GCF_001447785.1. Classification (NCBI taxonomy): domain Eukaryota; kingdom Metazoa; phylum Chordata; class Lepidosauria; order Squamata; family Gekkonidae; genus Gekko; species Gekko japonicus. Next base: position 605,554 of record NW_015170888.1, read on the forward strand.
CCAGAAGTGTGGCCATCCAGCCACACCCACCTTCTGCTTCTTATTCCGTTTACCTTGTTTGTTGTCAACACCCAGGGCCTTTTTTTGGAGCAGGAACTCCTTTGCATGTTAGGCCACACACCCCTAATTGTAGCCAATCCTAATGAGTTTCTGCTGTTGGGTGTGGCCTATTATGCTAATGAGTTCCTGCTGGGTGTGGCCAACTTGGGAGCCAGCCGGAACTCCGTTCCTGTGCGTTCCTGCCCAAAAATAGCCCTTCTTATTAACCAGAAACCTAAATACAGCCTTCTTCTTCAAAGGCAGTCGATGCCTCTGTGCCCCGACCTGGATATCCTGGTCTCGTCAGATCTCGGAAGCTAAGGCGGGTCGGCCCTGGCTAGTATTTGGACAGGATACCACCCACGAATACCAGGATCATGACACTGAGCCAGGCGACGGTAGACCGCCTCTGAATGCCGCTCGCCTTGGAAACCCCATATGGGGTCTCCGTAAATCAGCGGTGACATGACAGTAAAAAAAAAAAAGAGATGCCTCTAAAATTAAAATTATCTTGCTTGAAATGCCTGTTTTCTCTGGAGTCGAACACCACCTGGGTCCTATGTTGACGACTGGTTCATAATTGAAAAGAAGCAGTCTTTGGGGGTGCTCTTTGCATCTGTGCGCATGTTGGCATAGAGCTGGCTCGGGTCACTGTCGTTGGCACAGGTGCACAGTTTCCCTCCTTTGCCGGGCTTATGTATGCCCCAGGGTCATTGTGGGCAGTCCGTACATCCTTTAAAATGAGCTGCCTTTTGAGTGCGCGTGCTATTATTTCACCTTCATGGCTGGTGGCACAATCAATCATGTCGGTGCATACTCAAAGCAACCAGATTGAACTACAGTTCCCATGTGGCAGTGCGAAAGTGTGCCAAGTGTTTTCAATCCAATTTAGAACACTCAAGGAGCATGGATGGGCTTTGGGTGATGATGATGGCCTCTTATAAGTCACACGCTGAGCATGTATTGTGTTTTTGAGACCGTCTTCCTGTACGTGAAGACAACTTTGAGATGCTATGAATAGAGTTTGCTCCACTGACCGGAACCCACCTCCCTCCCTATGTCACATTCCATCAGCCTCTCTATGATGATATGAATGAGTGAAACAGGGAAAGTGAAAGAACATGACAGTATTCCGTGATGGTCCTAGCCTAGAGCTAGGAGGAAGATCTGGTGGACAAAGAGAAAGACCTGCTCTTCTTTCAAACTCCTTCTTCTTCTGCACAGAGCCAGTTTGGTGTAGTGGTTAAGTGCGCGGACTCTAATCTGGGAGAACCAGGCTTGATTCCCCATTTCTCCACTTGCACCTGGATGGATGACCTTGGGCAAGCCATAGTTCTGATAAGAGCTGTCCTTGAAAAAGAGCAGTTTCTGTCAAGAGCTCTCTCAGCCCCACCTACCCCACAGGGTGTCTGTTGTGGGGAGGGGAAGGGAAAGGAGTTTGTAAGCCACTCTGAGACTCCAGTGGGTAGTGAAGGGCGGGGTATGAATTCAATCTCTTCTTCTTCTTCTTCTTCTTCTTCTTCTTCTTCTTCTTCTTCTTCTTCTTCACCTTCTTCTTCTTCTTCTTCACCTTCTTCTTCTTCTTCTTCACCTTCTTCTTCTTCTTCTTCACCTTCTTCTTCTTCTTCTTCACCTTCTTCTTCTTCTTCTTCACCTTCTTCTTCTTCTTCTTCACCTTCTTCTTCTTCTTCTTCACCTTCTTCTTCTTCTTCTTCACCTTCTTCTTCTTCACCTTCTTCTTCTTCTTCTTCTTCTTCTTCTTCTTCTTCTTCTTCTTCTTCTGTTTCTTTTGTTTCTTTTTTTCTTTTTATTGCAATCTGTGTTGTGTCCCCAATGGCAAGAAAGGCAGAATGTATACAAATAAATAAATATTTCTGGTGAAGGTAGGACAGTGTTATGATTTTAACTCCTGGAGTATCGTTTGGTGTAGTGGTTAAGACCCAATCTGGTGTAGTGGTTAAGGGCACGGACTCTAACCTGGGAAAACTGGGTTTGATTCCCCACTCCTCCACATGCAGCTGCTGGTGTGACCTCGGGTCGTTCACAAGTTCTCCCAGAGCTGTTCTCTCAGGGGCAGTTCTCGGGAGAGCTCTCTCAGCCCCACCTCCCTCACAGGGAGTCTGTGGTTTGTGGGGAGGGGAAGAGAAAGGGATTGTAAGATGCTCTGAGACTCCATCGGGTAGTGAAGGGCAGGGTATAAATCCAATCTCTTCTTATTCTGCATACAGAAAGGAAGGCGGCATGGTACAGCCTGAACTTGTCCTTGGAAGGGAGACCTCCAAGGAAGACTTTGCAGAGGAAAGCAATGGCAGAGACCCCTCTGCTTCTCACTTACCTTGAAAGCCCCGTGCTGGGGTCACCATAACTCAGTTATGACTTGATCGCACTTTACACACATGCACGCACATACACACACACACAGAGTACTGTGTACAGCAAGAGGTGAGGACATCAATATTTCCAGTAAGTAAAAATAACATATTTGCATGACTGCGGTTCCTCTGACCCTATCCTGACCCTGTCCCTTTCAAAACTGGTACAAGGGGGAGGGTAAAAAAATCCCAGGAATCCAATAAAGGAACAGCCTCGTCAGAATCCTGCGGTCCTTTCACCCATCAACTACTGGGCTATTGTGGTAGACAAGACAATGCCTACCTCTCTCAAGGTTAATTGACTACTGTTCTTTGAAATATACATGAGGAACTTTATTGACTAGCCTCCTGCTCAACCTCACCTGTCAAGTAACAGGAGGACGATAATAACAGTGAGAAGGGCTCACGCAAAAAGGGGACCTGACAAGAGGTGAGAGATTGAAGATTGCAATACATTTTTTTTTGCCGACACCGCTTACCTCCTCGTTTGCTGACGCCCAGGGTCTCTTCCATCTCTCCCCCCCCCCGCCCCGCATCAAGGCCTATGTAGATTGCTTAAGCAGAGCAAATGTCAAATGGCTCGTCGAACACCAGTCTTCTAATTCAAGAGTGGCATTGACCTGACGGAGCTCGGGAAACTTTGTTTTTCCGAAAATGCAAGATAAGCCTTTCAGGAGGAGACTCAAAGTCCATCTCATCCAGCAATGGTTGGTCAACTCTGACCCGCTTACCGATATGGCCTGAAGGGTGTGGCATTCGGCCCCAAAGTCCTGGATCCAACAGGTATGCAGCTTCTAAGCACTGGGATGGGGAGGGCGTCATGGCTAATATCCACTGACAGAAATATACATGGCATCACCTGTAGAACACTTTTTTGTTGTTGTTGTTGTTCAGTCGCACTGTCGAGTTCGACTCTTCGCGACCCCATGGGCCAGATCCCGCCAGGCCTTCCTGTCTTCCGCCGTCCTCTGAAGTTCGCTCAATTTCATGTTCGTTGCATCTATGACACTGTCTAACCATCTCATCCTTTGCCGTCCCCGTCTTCTTTGACCTTCAATCTTTCCCAGCATCAGGGTCTTCTCCAGGGAGTGCTCCCTTCTCATTTGGTGGCCAAAGTATTTGAGCTTCAGTTTCATTATCTGTCCTTCCAGGGAACAGTCAGGGTTGAAGTTGAATCAAAAATGCAGTGGAGGGTCTGTAGCTCAAATGCTAAAGCACCCACTTTGCAAAGAAGGAGGAGGAGGAGACTGGATTTATACCCCGCCCTTCACTACCCAAATGTGTCTCAGAGCGGCTTACAAACTCCTTTCCCTTCCCCTCCCCACAACAGACACCCTGGGAGGTTGAGACAGCTCTGACAGACACGGGGCTGAGACAGCTCTGACAGACACTGCTCTTTTTCAAGAACAGCTGTGCCAGAACTATGGCTTGCCCAAGGTCATCCAGCAGCTGCAAGTGGAGGAATGGGGAATCAAACCCAGTTCAACCAGATTAGAGTACGCGCATTTAACCACGACACCAAACTGGTCCAATTCCCAGCATCCTCACTAGTTGAAAGGCTCAGAGAGTGAGTGATGGGAAAGGCCTCTGCTTCAGATCCTAAAAAGTTGCTGCTAGTCAAAGAAGACAATACTGACCCTGAAGACAGGAGGAGGAGGAGGAGGGGGAGGGGAGAAGGGGGAGGAGGGAGGGAGGGAGGCAGGGAGGGAGGAAGGAGGAGAGTTGGTTTTTAAACCCCGCCCTTCACTACCTGAAGGAGTCTGGTGGTCGACCGTGTCAAACGCAGCCAACAGATCTAACAACACCAGTGTCGCCACACCACCTCGATCCAGATGCCTATGGAGATCGTCCGTCAGAGCAACCAGCACCGTCTCCGTCCCGTGACCTGGGCGAAAGCAGGACTGGAAGGGATCGAGGATGGAAGCCTCATCCAGGTAGCCCTGTAGCTGTGATGCCACCGCCCTCTCAATGAGTTTGCCCAAATAGGGCAAATTGGACACCGGCCGATAGTTGGCCAATTCGGCCGGGTCCAAAGATGGTTTTTTCAAGAGAGGGCAGACCATTGCTTCCTTGAGTGCTCCGGGGAACCAACCCTCTGTGAGGGACCTTGTTGCCAATCTCCCGCAGGGCACCTCGAAACCCCTCGTGGCCAGCTTTAATAAGCCAGGAGGGGCACAGATCCAGGTCGCATGTGGTTGGACACACCGATACAAGTAGCCTGTCAGCTTCCTCCAGGCTGAGTAGGTCAAAACTCACTAAACCCAGCACCAAAGACGTGCAAGGGGCCTCAAGTTCCCTAACTGTATTAATTGTGGTGGGGAGGTCGCGACGGAGAGTCAAGACTTTATCTGAAAAATAGCTCGCAAATGCCTCACAGCCTAAATCCAATTCCCTAGCATTTTGCCTGCCTTGGGGCAGAGCTGTCATGGACCGAATTACACTAAATAATTGGGCCAGGCATGAGCCAGCAGATGCAATCGAGGTCGCATAGAACTCTTTCTTTGCGGCCTTGACTGCCATCTCGTAGGATCTCATAAACATCCTATAGGATGTTCTTGACTCTTCGTCGCGAGCACGGCACTACCATCTCTCTAGCCGTCTCAGTTCTCGCTTCAGCTGCCACAACTCCTGGGTATACCAGGGTGCTCGCCTGTTGCGAGTGCGGAAAGGGCACCTGGGAGCGATCTTGTCAATGGCTGAGGAAAGTCAGCAGTTCCAGTCTTCCACCAGCTCATCCAATGAATCGCCAGGGGGCCTCAGATCCCACAGAGCCATCTGGAGCCGCATCGGGTCCATTTGACTTCGCGGGTGAGCCAAAATCAGCTCTCCACCTAAAGAGGGTTGGCGCGGTGCATTCAGACGGGCCCTCAGGGCAAGGTGGTCCAACCATGGAACTGGAAGAGCAGAAATCCAGTCCACCATGACCCCCGTTGCAAAGATCAAATCGAGCATGTGACTGGCCCGATGCGTGGGCACCGAGACAAACTGCGAGAGTCCCAGTGCCGTCATGGACGACACTAGATCCAATGCCTGGCTGGAGGTCGCGTCCTCGGCATGGACGTTGAAGTCACCCAAGACAATTAGCCGAGGGTGCTCCAGTGCCCAGCTTGATACGGCCTCCAGCAGGGATGGCAGACTATTGGCCGGCGCATTAGGTTGTCGGTACACCAACCAAATAGCCAGACTCTCCTCAGCCTCCAGCATCACCCCGACACACTCTATGCCCGCGATCTCTGCCATGATCTTTCACCAGGTATCTTTTAAACTCGGGAGCGAAGCGTTACAAGACGGGTTGAGTACAGGTGGGGAATGCCGGACAGATGTGCCTGTGTGGACGGCCCCTTTAATCTGCTTGTGAAACGTTCCTCACACGGGCCTATATCAGGGCAAACTGCCAGTCTGAACTTGGCCATAGAGTTGGAAGGGACCTCCAGGGTCATCAACCCCCTGCACAATGCAGGAAATCCACAACTACCTCCCCCCCCACATACACACACCCAGTGACCCCTGCTCCATGCCCAAAAGATGGCAAAAAACATCAACAAAAAAATCTGCTATCACTTGGCTCTACAGATGAAGAAACTGAATAACTGGAAGCGCCAAATCTTATACCGTATCACACTTTCACCAACTGCAGTTTCAAGAGCTTCTTTTTCATTACTGAGTCTAGTGTAGATGGAGGGGCAGAAGCTGGCTGTCAGGTATCTGGGGAATACTGGGGAATACACAGAGGACTGGGAGGAAGGAGAAGAGGTGCCCATGAGAATGTCCTTTCGGGGCCAAGCTTTCCTCTCTAGGGATCTTTGCATTTCCCGTCGGGCCTGTTGCTTCATCCAGCATACCTGTGCTGCGAGCTGCACTGCCACATCCGCTCTCTCAATTAGATTTCTTCTCCATCCATTTTTTCTAAGCGAAGATGACTATCCCCTGTCATCCAGGAAGCTTCCCTCCTATCAGAACGCCAAGACGTTCCTCTTCCCTTTTGATCCCCGGCTTCCTTCACCACCCAATTTTGACAAGCATCAGACTTGATTTAAGCACACCCCTGCTTGCGCTTGACCCGATCTCCCACGGAAGCGTCTCTTTTCTTTCCCCCCTTCTCTCCTCTAAAGTGTGCTGAAGTATTCCCTCCCCCCCCCCGCTTTCCTGCAGTTTTTTAGAGTAGATAATAAGTCCCCCAAATTCACCAGCCCGGCTCTGAAAAGAAGCTTGTCACGGTGGTTGGTAGCTAATGAAGATCCCTTTAGTTGATCTTCATCAATTGTCAAATATTTGAGTCCATGAAGTGGTGTGATGAGGTACAAAGACAGATATTTGAAGGGATTTTAAGTCATTTGAGCAATTACATGCTTAACTGCCCTGTGATAATCTGTCAGTCTGAGCCTTTTTCTCCGGCATAGAAGTAGGGAGTATTAGAATGGCTGGATTTGAGGCATAAAGGACCGGCCTGAATGGAAGAAAGGCACCAGAGAAATTAATTGCCAGTAACAAACAGCAGGGCTGCTTGCAAGCTACATATCACATCGTTACCTACCAGCAGCAAGAGGCAGGCGGCTGTTAAATAAAGTGCTGGATGGTGGTGAAATAGGCCCAGCTAGGAAATCCGGGAATGCCGTGAAGAAGAATTCAACCAGCGTTAGCTAATTAAGTATAGGAAGGGGGCTATGCCCATATGTGTATACACATATATATTTGCCATAATTTGCTACGATCTGTTACCCATTGTGTGTGTGTTTGTGTGTGGGCCAATTAGAGATTTTTTAAAAAAAAAATTGGTTAATCATTTAATTTTTAATTAATCGATTATATTGAAGCCTTAGAACAAAGTCTGGGTCCAGTGGCACCTTTAAGACTGATGAACTTTAATTCTGGGCATAAGCTTTTGTGTGCATGCACACGGTGCATGCACACGAAAGCTTATACCCAGAACTAAAGTTTATGGGTCTTAAAGGTGCCACTGGACCCAGACTTTGTTCTAAGGCTTCAATATAATTGATGCACATGGTGCATGCACACAAAAGCTTATATAAACATGGTGCATGCACACAAACACTTAGATTTAAACTTTGTTGGTTTTAAAGGTGCTTTTGAGACTAGTGGCACCTTTAAGACCAACAAAATTTAATTCTAGGTATAAGCTTTTCTGTGAACGCACACGGTGCGTGCGCACAAGCGTTTGTACCCAGAATTAAACTTCATTGATCTTAAAGGTGTCACTGGACTCAAACTTTGTTCTGGTGCTTCAGATCAACACGGCGACCCACCTGAATCTATATCAAAGCCTGTTTGCTCATTTCAGCAAACGCACCTTTAAAGACAATTTAATGAAATGTAAGATTTGTTTTTTTTTAAGACTATTCATTTTTTTACAGACTATTCATTGATAAATTTGATTGATTGATAATCTGGGGGTGGAAAGAGTCATTACTTAGTAATCTGGAAAACAGTCAATTTAAAAAAAAAAAAAAAACACCGTGTTTTAGCCCTACCAAGGGGGACACCAGTGGGCTTGTTAAGGGCCGGACTTGACTTCCCTTCGGTTAGAGCACACACTCATTTGGCGATTCTTAAATTGTGGAAAAAACATCAGTCAATAAAACTTGGTTCCTTCAGCAATTTGAGCTATCAATTGATGCAAAACATGGGCAAAATGTGTCAGGTCTTCCTTAATAACATTGCACCCCAATATACTATTCGAGATGAATTATTGCAATCTTTGGGAAGCAATGTTGATCTAAGGAAATGGATTTATAAAGAAGATGCCCTAATTGACAAATTTTTAATCAAAATTTGCTCCATGGTACAAAACCATGAGAAAAGATAATCTTAGAGTGCGTTATTTGACTGAAATTACAATTTATAAACTCAGTAGCATTCTCATCATTATGTTTTCAGTCAAAGACAACTGAGATGCTGCTCGGACGATCCCCCAAAAAACCTGTAGATCAGCGTACATGTATTTGTGGAACCTCGATTGAGGACCTGCCACATTACATTTTAAATTGCCTCTTATACTCGGAACCCAGGGAAAGATTTCTCGCCAATATATTGTCTGGTCTCCATTCTCTTTTGGACTCTGATAAATTAATCTCTATGTTGTCAGATACAGATTCTTTCATTTCCAACAGGATGGCACTTTTTGCTCGAGCTGCCAGGAAAATAAGAGCAAATGTAGCCACTAGGAAGGTATCAACTGATACAGCTGCTGCTAGTTAGTTTGTTAGAAATTATCAGATTTTAAAGATGACTAAATCTTAGATAAAATGTATTATATTGTTATATTTTACTGATGTATTTCATTGCTATATTTGTAAGTATATTTGATTATAAATGATTTCAGATTGTGAAGGCCTATGGCCATATACAATAGATTGTCTCCCTACCTACAAAAATGTGTTAATTAAATTCATTAAAGCATACAACCTTTTAATAGATGCGGCATGAAGAATGCCAGAAATTCAGGTTATATTCGTCACTGTTTCTGATCTCTTCTTAATGTGCAGGAGAACCTGATGGTCCGTTTCAAAGTTTACCAAGTTCCCTGAGCCAATCACTCAACTGCATCCTAATTTTTAAATTATTTACTGGCAAACGTCCATCAGCAGATGCCATTGACAGACCTTAACAACAGGAAATGGACCTGGGCTGCAATCTTAAAGACTTTTTCTGAGAGTAAATCCAACTGAGCGCCGAAGAATAGATTCTTTTGAACTATGGTGCTGGAGAAGACTCTTGAGAGTCCCTTGGACTGCAAGAAGATCAAATCAGTCCATCCTAAAAGAAATCAACCCTGACTGTTCCCTGGAAGGCCAGATAATGAAACTGAAGCTCAGATACTTTGGCCACCAAATGAGAAGGGAGCACTCACTGGAGAAGAAGACCCTGATGCTGGGAAAGATTGAAGGTCAAAGAAGACGGGGACGGCAAAGGATGAGATGGTTAGACAGTGTCATAGATGCAACGAACATGAAGTTGAGCAAACTTCAGAGGACGGCAGAAGACCGGAAGGCCTGGCGTGATCTGGTCCATGGGGTCGCGGAGAGTCGGACTCGACTATGCAACTGAACAACAACAACAAATCCAACTGAACAGCATGAAACTTACTTCTGATTGGATCTACCCATGATTGCTCCCCTATCCCCCCCCCTTAAGTGGGACACCGAAGTGATCTGAATCTATTCTTGCACAAAGAAGTTACCAATGGTCACATTGGTCCAAAGGGAAATCTAAAACCAAAAGCTTCATAATATCTTTTACAAGGGTCAGCTAAAATCCCATGAGACAGTGTGTCAGCTTTTGAGTTCTCCGGAGTTTCTCATCGGGGAGAATGTTTTTAGGGGCTGTGGCTCCCTGGAAGATCCTCTGTCTTGGTTGCCAAAGGTCCCAGGGACAATCAGTCTCCAGCATCTCCAGCAGGGTTGCCAGGTCCCCATGGCCACCAGGAGGGGATGGGGGGTAGGACTGTCATATCCAGGTTGGGAAACTCCTGGAGATTCCAGGATGGAGCCTCGGGAGGACGGGAACTTCAGTGGAGGACAATGTCATACAGTTATTATTTATTTATTTATTTATTCATTCAGGTTGTACCCCGCTCTCCTCGCAAGCATCGATTTCCTCCAGGGGGAACTGATCTCTGTCGTCTGGAGATGAGCCATAATTCCAGGGGATCCCCAGGTCCCACCTGGAGGCTGGCTTCCTTAATCTCCAGTTAAAAGAATCAGGTAGTAGGTGATGAGGAAGACCTCTGCCTGAGACCCTGGAGAGCCGCTGCCAGTCTGAGTAGACAATATTGACCCTGATGAACCAAGGGACTGGCTCAGAAGACGTCCCAGCACCTCCCACTGGAGAAATGATGATGAAGAAGAAGAGGAGGAGGAGGAGGAGGAGATTGGGTTTATACCCTCCCCTTCACTACCCGAAGGAGTCTCAGAGCAGTCTACAATCCCTTTCCCTTTCCCTCCCCAGAACAGACACCCTATGAGGGAGGTGGGGCTGAGAGAGAGCTCTTTCAAGGACTGCTGTTTCCAGAATAGCTCTGAGAGAACTGCACCTGACCCAAGGTCACGCCAGCAGCTGCATGAGGAGGAGTGGGGAATCAAACCTGGTTCTCCCAGATTAGAGTCCACACTCCTAACCAGTACACCAAACTGGCTCTCCATGAAGGCAGCTTCATGGTAAGAGAAAGATGAAAATAAAATATGGAAACATCTCCTTAAAAACAATAAAAATAATGAAAAAGCCGTTGATGAAATCCTTGTCAAAGGTTCTGTGTTGGGTCCCCACCCCCCGCCCTTTACCAATTCCCATTCTCATTTTTTTGGAAGTACTTCCCATATGTCAGGAGCTGGTGTCATCACAAGGATCCATTTCCCTCAGTGGGCAACCAAGGGGATCTGGAGACAAGCTACTGCCAGCTGCAATATTCAAGTAAGCGGGGGTCATTTTGTAGAAAAAGAGGTACAGGAGCTCATTAGCATAACTCATTAGCATAACTTATTTGCATATGCCACATCCCCTGACATCACCGGAAGTGTGTCAGAAGGTAACAACTACCGCTCAGGCGCCACTGGGCTATATTGGATTGCTAGCTATTGGGGGGGGGACGTGCAGATCTGTCCTCACAGAGGAGGGAGAGCTTGTACCAGAATAAAACTTGGTCTTCAAGGTGCCACTGGACTGTTTTGGACCAAGGGGTGGGGGTGGGGGCTCTGCAACTTACCTGGCTGCTTCTTGCTCTGACTGAGGGCTGCTGGGAGCAGGGGGCAGGGCTTGTTGCATGTGCTCGCCCCCTGGGCTCTTTACTGCCGGAGCTCCGCTCCTGTGCGCTCCTGCAAGAAATGACCCCTGCGAGTAAGGGTCCCTCATCTTTACCAAATTGCTGGACAGCCAATAGCAGTGCTACATCAAGGTTATCTGTCCATCGATGATAGTATTCTATCCTGCAGAGAGAGTGGCTGAATGTTCAAATGCCACTTACAGTTAGGGTTGCCAGACCCCCGGTCGGGGCAGGGTTCCCCCCAATTTCAGGGGCTCCAATCTGCCATACACCAGCTGGGTTGGGGGGGAGCCCCACCCCTAAACAGCCCCCTCCTGTGGCATCAGCATAGGTGTAATGATATCACTTGGAAGTGACATCCTCACACAGTGTGAGCACTTCGCGTACGCACCAGAAGATCCAGCTTTGGAGCCGGGAGCACCCCACCACAAGCCCAGTGAGACCTGGCAACCCGACTTACAAATTCCTCTGCATTTAAAACTAGCGTGTATGGAGAAAACTAGAATTTCTTTTTCTGCTGTTTCACAGGGCAGCTGTGTTGGTCTACAGTAGAAGAGTGAGATTTGAGTCCAGCAGTACATCCCTCCTTATATATAATTGAATAGTGGGTGCCAAAGTTCTAATTCTAAAATGCACTCCCTTAGTGTATGGCTGATGGCACTGTTCCTCAGCATATATCACCACCAATTAGAAGGCAAAGCCCGGGTCCCGCCCACACCACAACTGCTGCGACAACCTGGTCTTTTGCATATGGAAGCTGATTGGACTTCAGTCCATTCCACACCTCAAACTCCCCCCCTGCAAGGCAGTTGGAATGTCAGTTGCATATGGAACCTGCTGTATTCTGGTGGTGTGCAGGTCCCAGGTTCATGTTTTAAAAGCAGACTGACACTGTTTGCCCAAAGCCAGAGCACTCTCCCAGAGCCTCTTTCTAGCTCTCGTTGTATTTATTTCCACAACGGGCCTTATTTCTAGTAATAAGAACATAAGAACACAAGAGATGCCAGTGTTGGATCAGGCCAAAGGCCCATCCAGTCCAACACTCTGTATCACACAGTGGCCAAAAATACCAGGTGCCATCAGGAGGTCCTCCAGTGGGGCCAGGACATTAGAAGCCCTCCCACTGTTGGCCCCCCCTAAAGCACCAAGATGACAGAGCATCACTTGCCCCAGAGTCCCTATCTATACCTTGTGGCTAATAGCCACTGATGGACCTCTGCTCCATATGCTTATCTAATTCCCTTTTGAAGCCGTCCATGCTTGTAGCCACCACCACTTCCTGTGGCAGTGAATTCCAAGTGTTAATCACTCTTTGGGTGAACCCATGCATAATCTTATAAACCTCGATCATGTCACCCCTCAGTCGTCGTTTCTCCAAGCTAAAGAGCCCTAAACGCCTTAACCTTTCCTCATAGTACCGTGGACGCCAACAAGATTTTCAGAGTCTGAGCTGTCGAGAGTCAAAAGCTCCCTCCGTCAGAGAAGTTACTGCAGGCGAATAAGTTAATTTTAACAAATATACTGTAGCCTTGTCATAGATACAGCAGCCAGATCTTGTCAGATCTCAGAAGCAAAACAGGATCAGCCCTGGTTAGTACTTGGGTGGAAGACCACCAAGGAAGCCAAGGGCTGCTATGCAAATGCAGGCAATGGCAATCCACCTCTGAAAGTCTCTTGCCTTGAAAAAAGCCCCTACTGGGTCGTCATGAGTGGGCTCAGGCCCATGGCTACAGCGGGGCATTTCGGGGCCTGGCCCCCTGACTTCCTGCCAGCCTCCCCAACTTCCATCCAGCCCCCAGGCCTCCCAGCTCTTTGGGCCACCCAGAGGACTCCTAATTCTCTGGGAAACCTGGAGGATTCCCCACCACCGCCCCTTCTCCAAGCGTGGCTCGCTTCCCCACGTAGGCAAGCCGAGTGCGAATGCTGCAAAAGTGAGTTTTTTTAAAATTTATTTTTATTTTTTATTTTGTGATGTCCGTGCCCCCTGACTTATTGAAAGGCCCCCTGAGTGACAAAATCCCGGCGACGGCCCTGCGTGGGCTGCGACTCAACAGCCCTTTCTAGCCTCACAAACATTTGATCCCACCTTCCCCTGAATTGCTGAAGTCCAGCGAACTCACACACATACATGCCGGCTGGAGATCCTGCGTTCAAATCAACTCCCAGGCCAGCCTGTTCTGACATCCAAAGCCAGGGACGTACCAAAAGTGACCGGGATTTTTCTTCAGGACTGGAAACATGAGCAAACATCCGCAAGATCCCGAATTCAACCCTGCTCTCCTCCTTTCTCTCGAGGAGGGGTTTGGATTTAAATACGAAGGGTCCGATTTAAATAAACAAAGCTCAACTGAATCAACTCGGGGACTTCGGTTCCGGCCTGAGGGTCACGGGCAAAACCAGGGGGGTCACTCCCATCCCCTCCCTCGTAATCAGGATCCAGCAATGGGGGGGGGGCCCTCCATGTGGGGCCGTCAGCCTCCACTCCAAAGAGGCCCAAGGTGCAACCAGCCTGGAGAACTAATTATCTCCCACTCCTGGCAGTGCCGCGGAACAGCCTGAGCCCTGGCAAGTTACTCTAAGTGGGCTAATAGAGAGATGAAGCATTTCAGGCATCACAGCGCCGCACAGCAGGCCTGAATTTTATTAATGAGGGTTTTATTTTAGGTTCACTGTGCCGCATTAACATAAAAGAGAAGGAAGCTGGGAGGAGGGAGGGGAAGTTGTATTCGACAAGGCCATTAGCGGCTTGGGTTTTGCCCACAGGTTGCGGGGGAGGGAGGACTGTTGATCCTCTGCATTTGCAGCCGATCTAGAATGGGCGTTGCGCAGGGCTCTTTTTGTAGCAGGAACTCCTTTGCATATTAGGCCACACCCCCTAATGTAGCCAATCCTCCAAGAGCTTACAGAGCTCTTCTTACAGGAGCTACTGTAAGCTCTTGGAGGATTGGCTACATTAGGGGTGTGTCGCTTAATATGCAAAGGAGTTCCTGCTACAAACAGCCCTGGCGTTGCAGAGGTCGGCATTTATTCATTTCTAACATTTATACCCCGCTTTTTGGATCTCATCAGAGCAAGGGCTGCCAGGCAGGGGGGAGGGATATGGGAGGGGGGGCGCGACACCAGCTGTGGCATGACGTCACTTTTAGTAAAAACCCAGAAGTGACATAGGTTAACTCTAGGGAAAACCATAGAGTTACTGGTGATTCCTAGAGCTACCCTATGAGACTTCCAGGTTTTTTACTGGAAGTGATGTAGAACTGCATGTGACTGCCAGTCCCCCCCCCCGCTACTTAGAGTGGCAGTGGGCAATGGGAGCTGGTGAGGGGAAACCCACCTACTGGGAGCTTGGCAACACTATCAGGCCCACCATGGTCCCTGCAGGGTAGGGCTGCCAAGTACTTACCGCAAATCGGCGGGGGACGTATAGTTCTTGGCGGGAACATTCCCGCGGGGAAAACACAGGCGCTGCACTATCCTGTCGCCCAGACATGACGTGGGCATATAGCCAGGTGACGCTCTGGCAATGGGGCTGAAAACTCAATGGTACCATCGAGTTTCCAGCCCCATTGCCAGAGCGTCGCCTGGCTATGTGTTTGGCGTGCTTACGTCACGTCTGGGCGACAGGATAGTGCGATGCGGCCGTGTTACATGCAAGAATGTTCCAGCGGGGAAGTATGTGTCCCCCGTCGATTCGTAGGTAGGTACTTGGTAACCCTACTACAGGGTAGATTACAGAGCATACAGGCAAGGAGAAGTGAAGTCCCCAAGAATTCTGCTGGACCGAAGCAAGCAAGATCCCGCAAGACCAGCCAGATCCTTCTAGGAAGAAGGGCATAAAGTTAATCATTCTTCCCTGTTTGTCTTCAGCGTCTAGTACTCGCAGATATGCTGCCTCTGAACATGGAGGTTCCATTTTGTCCACAAGACTGATAAGCCAGACATGCCAACTCTTTTCTTGATGACTGGACCAACATGATTTGTGCACACGAGGATTGTGGTTGTCTGTGATCAGGAAGGCTCATTTGTGATAAACGAAGAAGAAACATCGTTCTGTGAGGAAGACTAAAGGAGTGCTTGAGAACATCAGGTTTCTCAATGCGATCATCCATGTGGGCAGGTAACTGTATGAGGAGAGGCTATGTGCAGTACTCTCGTAAGATCCAGAATGCTGCCATTCACCCAAGCATCCTAGGTTTCGGGGGACCCTGGTTTGTGGATGTCCCCCCTCCCCACAGTATTTCTGAGTACACAGATAAAGACTACCAGAGTGAGAAATGGCTTAGGAAGAGCAACTAAACCATCTTGTACAGCAGTCCATAAGCCTTGTTCTAGACTTATTGTGTGATCTTAGGGCAAGTCCACAAACTACCACTTCCCTGACACTGTTACATACAAGGGGATGTCTCTAAATTATAGACTCTCTCTCTCCACTCCCTCTCCACGGTCAATTTTCTCATCCTCCATTGGGCTCCATCAATCATCCGTCCTCTCCTTGGTGTCTTCAGTTGGCAATATACCTTCTGCCAGCCCAGAGCTCTCAACAGGAGTACAACCCTGATGCTTTTTGATGCTGGATATGAGGAGCTCCATTAATTCCCACAAGCAGCCTAATAGCCCAGCATGGCCTGATCTTGCCAGAACTTGGAAGCTAAGTAGGATCATCTATGATTTATACTTGGATGGGAGGCCACCAAGGGAGATGGGGGTTGCTATGCAGAGGAAAGAAATGGCAAACCACCTCTGCTCATCTCTTGCCTTGAAAACTCCATGGTCCTGGGGTTGCCATGAGTCTGTTAGAACCTGATGGTGCACTATTATTGTCATAAATTTGTCTGTGCTGGCTGAGGGCTCAGATTCCTCAGCTGAAGAGTTACCTGCTAGCCTTCAGCCAGTAACTGAACAGCTGGCTGCAGCCAGAAGGCGAACAACAAGAGATCAGGTTACCAGCTGCTCAGGAGTCACAGCCTACCCCTTGTAGCTCTGAAGCAGTAAACAAGTCTTCAGAAGCCACTCCCAGACCACCTAGCTCACCCACAGCATTGCAGCACCGACACTGTACGGGACACTTAAAGTTGCAAGAAAAGAGAAGTACCAGACTCATAGCCCATCATCACCTGCCAATTGAAGAGATGAATGAGTAGTTTAGCTCATTAAGACTTGGCTATAAATTCAGCTGGGAGAAGAAGCAGTTTGTGGAGGCAACAAGTACACTTTGCTACTGAACGGTCAACCTTACTGTTACTGGGCCTCTGCAACCTTGAACTGGACCCGACTACTGGCTTTTCTGGAACCCTTGACCTTGGACTGGACTTGGACATGCTGCCTGGAACTCCTTGACCCTGGACTGGACTTTGGTAAACCTGCTTTCTGGAACCCCTGACTTTTGGACTGGACTTTGGTTACTCCCTGAAACTTTGCCTGTGACTTGGCCTGCTGGACCCCAGCCTGTGTCTCCTGGGGAAGCTTCACCAGTACAATTGTTGTTGGTGGTGGTTCCCACTGACCTGGTCCTTCCCTAAACATCTCTGGGTATTTGTGTGGACAACAAGCTTGTCTGTATGGCGTCTTAGATACTTCCCATATGTTTACACTGCCTAGTTATCCAACCCATTTTTTTAAATCTGCCTAAACTGTTTAGGACCAGTCTTCTGCCCATATGTTTCTGCCCATGGGCTGAGATCATCATCTGAGGACCAGTTCTTGGACTTTCCTCCTTTGGAGATGAGATAGCTGGCTATCAGAGACAGAGCCTTCTTTGTAGTGGCACTCCAAATGTGGAGAAGCCTCCTCGAGTATATTCAGCTTACACTACCTTTAAAAAAAAATCCTTTTGGCATCTGCTCTCCTCTCTTCCTCAGCCTTTGATGGTGATTAAACTGAATTTTGGATGGTGTACTCCATGGTATGGGAAAGACTGAAGGTCAAAGAAGACGGGGACAGCAAAGGATGAGATGGTTAGACAGTGTCATAGATGCAACGAACATGAAGTTGAGCCAACTTCAGAGGACGGCGGAAGACTGGAAGGCCTGGAGTGATCTGGTCCATGGGGTTGCGAAGAGTCGGACTCGAATGTGTGACTGAACAACAACAACAACAACTCTATGGCATTATACCCCGATTAACAGGGCTGGAGAGGAAGGTCTTAACTGGCTGGGGGGACAGTCTGGAAGGAGAGAGTCCTTCAGGTACCCCTGATCCAAGCCATTTAGGGTCTTCAAAGCAAGAACCAGCATTGTTTGACTGTATTCTTTATTTTATTGAACAGTTTTGGCCCCATTTCCCCAGACTTTCTGGGACTCGAAGCCACTTACAAAATGAAATGGAGGAAACCAAATGCAATTTAAATATGGGATACAACACAGCACAAACACACAACCCCCACGCACAACTTGCATCCTTGAATCAGGCCACAAGTTTGTCCAGGGTGATGCTGGTTCCCCCAAGATGGATTGTACAGAGCCATTGGTCATGAGCCAGACTGACAGCCCTTTGTTGCTTGCCCTTCTGTTCACACCAAAGCACTTCTAGCTGTACCCAGATTTTAATTTACCTGGAGGAGGAGGAGGAGACTGGATTTACTACCCAAAGGAGTCTCAGAGCAGCTTACAAACTCCTTTCCCTTCCCCTCCCCACAACAGTCACTCTGTGAGGTAGGTGGGGCTGAGAGAGCTCTGACAGAAACTGCTCTTTTTCAAGAACAGCTGTGCCAGAATTATGGCTTGCCCAAGGTCATCCAGCAGCTGTATGTGGAGGAGTGGGGAATCAAACCCGGTTCTCCCAGATTAGAGTCCGTGCTCTTAACCACAACACCAAACTGGCTCTGTGCTTAGCTCTTACATGCCCAGGGAAACGCTGATTGCCACTTTGGGGTCAGAAAGCAATTTTTCTCCAGACCAGTTTGGCTGGAGATCCTGGAGATTTTTTTGTTATCTTCTGGGTGTGGAGCAGGGGTCATAGGAGATGTGGGAGGGAGGTATTTGTGAATGTCCTGCATTGTGCAGGGGGTTGGACTAGATGACCCTAGAGGTCCCTTCCAACTTTATGATGCTACGAACTGGGGTTTTTTGGGGTGGGGATGTTCTGAAATTTTTCATATATTCTGCATTCACCCCAAAAATTCTTCTGGGGTGAAACTCAGTAGCAGCTACAACCTCTTGACCAAAACTCATCCAGAAGTACTAACTAGCTCCAATGAGCAATGAGGATGACATTATAAAAAAAGAAAAGAAAAGATAGCCTGACCAGTTTGGAAACCTGTAGATAATGCATGTCACTTGAAATTCACATGCACTTAACCACTTCACCAAACTGGCCATATTCCACCCAGATCTTCATCAGCTGCCTTCAGTGATCCAGAGATGTTAACAGGACACAGAAATGATTGGTGCAGGGAGTGTCATCGTAATGGGGTCTTATTAAATGGGTTGCCGAACATAAAAAAGGGAATATATGAAGATGCATTATAAAAATGGAGCCACATAACAAAACACGTGCACACACACACACACACACACACACACACAAAGCAGAGGTGGAAAAAGAGCAGACAGCATCCCGGATTGACAGGCCATTCCCCAGTGAGGAAGCATCAAAGTCAATTCATATTTTATGCAAAGCGTCCCCCGTATACACATGTAAATTATTCTAATTGTCTTAAGGTTCCCGTGTCAAAAATGTGAAACCCAAATACATCATCGCTCACTGCAAAGGAAAGCACAGTAGAGGCGGATGAAACTGTTCTGGGTGTTTAATCTCAAACCTGCCCTGCTGTTTTTCCCCAACTTCTTCTCTGGTCTTTCTACACCTCTTCCCTTACAGTCCCCAAATCCTTTAAAGAATCCCCTTGCACTCTTTTTCCTCTCCTCTGTGCGTCTCGTCTGGTGTTTGAGAGACATTTGATCTACTTGGGGAGGGGGGGGGTTGAGCTAGATTCGAATCCAGTCGCACCTGAGAGACTAACACGATTTTGAGGATACAGGTTTCGAGAGTCAAAGGTCCCTTTGTCTGATTCAAGTAGACTATCACAGTCAGAAGGTGGGGAAAGGTGTCGCAGAGAAGGGAGTCAGAAATCAGTGTTCCCTCTAAGCTGAGTTAGTGTGAGCCAGCTCATAGTTTTTTAGCCTCCGACTCACACATTTTTGTCTTAACTCAGGAAGGATGACTCCAGAGCAAACTAATTTATGTAGTAGCCAAATCCCTCCCTCACAATTTTATTGCCAGTAGCTCACAAACTAGAATTTTTGCTCACAAGACTCCACAGCTTAGAGGGAACATTGGTCAGAAAGTAAAGGTAGCGTGCAAAATGTAATCAGCGTGATTAGAACAGGGGAGAAACGTTTCCTCCAGGGAAACTGATCTCCGCAGTCCAGAGATGAGTTGCGACCCCAGGAGAATTCCAGGGCCCACCCTCTTCTTAACTTCAGTGAGCTACCCAGCTGTCTCAATAAAGACCATTTCCAGAGGAGTGAAATTCCCTGCATTGACGTTTTTAAAACTGTGTGTGATGTGAAACTTCCCGCAGTAGATATTTCCTCACCAGGTGCAGACCAGACGTTTTCTCCTTTTTAACCTTGCATTTTCAGAATCCCCAGTTTTAGCGAGTTCCGAAAAAGCGGGGTAAGAAGGAGAAAATGTTCAGTCTGCGCCTGCTGAGGAAAAACCTCCTGCAGAAATGTTCACATCACACACAGTTTTAAAAACGTCAATGCAGGTCACTGGCCCATTCTGCATCTAGCAGAAAAGAACAGAAGAAGAAGAAGAGGAAGAGGAAGAGGAAGAGGAAGAAGAGGAGGAAGAGGAAGAGGAGGAAGAGGAGGAAGAGGAAGAAGAAGAGGAAGAGGAAGAGGAAGAAGAAGAAGAAGAAAAAGAGGAAGAAGAAGAGGAAGAGGAGGAGGAGGAGGAAATTGAATTTATACCCCGCCCTTCACTACCCGAAGGAGTCTCAGAGCGGCTTGCAAACTCCTTTCCCTTCCCACAACATAAGAACATAAGAGAAGTCAATGTTGGATCAGACCAATGGCCCATCTAGTCCAACACTCTGTCGCACAGTGGCCGAAAGTACCAGGAGCATTCGCTCCACTGTTTTACCAAACCCACACTGGAACAGAAATTCCACTCTGCATTGCATGCCACTTTCACTTTGATTGATTGTCGAATTTTATAGCAGCGTCCACACTGCATGCTGCTTTCAATTCCTTTGATCTCTGGTTTTATGGTGGCTGTCTGCATAGATTTATGGCCGTTTTATGGCCATTCAGGGGTGACTCTGCAATCAGTACGGGAGTTGGCCTGGGGTATTTGAATGTGGTTTTGAGCTGCATCTTTTTCTGTCCCAGTGTGGGTTTGGTGAAACAACGGAGCGAATGCTAGATGCAGAATGGGCCAATGACATTTAACCTAACTGACCAGTCGCAACCTGATATTCATTAAATGCAACTCTTCACTCATCAGTCAGTGGGGACTTGGGATACGGTCTGCTGCATTGAGGGGGAGGTTTTGAAGGGGATCTATTCTTGATTTACTCTAGATCAGCCCCCCGAATTTACAGCCTCCTTAATTTGTCCAGGCTCCAGGTCTATAGTCCTTGAGCAGCCCTCCTGACTTGGAAATCAATTTTGGCCATGGCCATTGAGCAATGTGACAGAAAAGGGGGTTAAAAAGGCACAGAGTGTTAAATCCCAAACCTCTAATAACTCTCTCATCAAATGAAGTGAGTTCTTATTCGAGAAATTTATGCTGGAACGTATGTTGTTAGTCTTTATGATGCCACTACACATCTGTTTAATTTTGGTCCAACAGATTAACACAGATACCCCATCTGGAATTATTATTTATCACTGGGACAGCATCGGCCTCTCTGTCCTCTTCCAACATGGCCTGTCTGACATTATATGTGAGCAAAGCCTCTTTCCTGCTTAGAATGTTTATATCCAGAGAACCAGGGCTTTTTATTTTCTAGGGGAATGTGCCGGAACAGAGTTCCGGAACTTCTTCGACAAAATTCTTTTAAAAAGGTTTAAAAGTTCATGTGTTTTCAGTGTACAGATTGAAAATGTCATTTTTCTTTTGAGAGTACCAGCTCCTCTTCCCCCCCCAAAAAAAAAGCCCTGCAGAGAACACATCATCTCATCCTATAAAACTGTGTTCCATACAGAATGTGAAAGCCCTCCCAAGAGGTTTGGTGGATTGGTGGAAAGGGAAAATGCTGTCAAAGAAACATCAGTTAGGACAACCCTGTTTCATTGAAATATCGGCTAACTGTTTTGGTTGGACGCTGCCCCTTTCAGACACATATCTACAGAGTCACCCTTCCTACCCCTCACACTGCCTGGGAGAATGAAACCAGACAGCAAGAGACTTGAATAACTTTGAGATCAGATGTTTTCTAACTTCTTTTGGACATCAGAAATAATTATTTTCAGATCTGGAGCATTCGTAATACTTCTAAGTTGTGTCTATTCCAGTTTGGTTTCTGAGTTATTATATTTCAAACCGCATATGTGTACAGTGCTTTGAGCAGTTCGGCAAAGCTCCTTAGAAGCACAAAACATTTTTATTAAGAAGTAGTAGTGACTTCTGAGGCAAATTGACATTGTTAGATCAGAGACAGTTTAAGAAGTCCCCCCTCCCCCCCCAGACAGGATTGACCTCTGGACTTTTTCATCTTCAAAGGTTATTTCAAATCAGCCTCCACAAATTGCAGGCTGCACAGAGGCGGCTTTAAAAAGCTATTAGAGTGCTAACGAACGAACACCAACGTGGTATCTATCAAAGTCTAGTGGCGCCTTCAGTTCTGACAAAAGGCACTCCAAAGATCTGGCATGTCTCACCTCATTTGCATTTGTGCATCTCATTATGCCCATAATTGCATACCAGCCCCGGCGTCCTTTTCCCTGCTATCTCCGAAGCCATTATCGTGGAACGTCAGAATTAAATGTCGAAATGTCAACCATTGATGAGCAAGGAAACCTGACCTTTGAGGGATCTCCGTTTTTTTGAGCGTTGCCCCCCAAGATGACTCCCTTCTTCACTTCCTGTTGGTGTTTGATAATACCCCAAAGACGGTGGTTGCTTCAAGAATGGGTGATGTGACTCTGCTGGGAAAGAAAGAGAAAGTTGCACACGCAGGCTTGATACGTGCTGGTATTCAAAAGGGACCGGCGACAATTCTTACAGTGGCATTTCTTAATGTCACCCCAACATTAAAATCAGTGGATATTAATAGCGAGCCTCAATGGGATTTCTGCAGAATTATATATACTACATTCATATTGAAACTCGGAGAAGTTTATCCATGATTAATGTTATGACGTCCAACACAACAACCTTTCTTCGGCAAACATGGTGACTATTGAGTACATTATAACAAGCGAATTCTCCGCATGTGACAAGTACAAATAGCTAATCTCATGCCCACCCCCTCCCCAAAACAGCTGGGAAAGCCATTTACACCCATCATGAGAAGCCTGTAAGGCTCCCCCTAAGCTGTGGAGTCTTGTGAGCAAAAATTCTACTTTGTGAGCTACCGGCATTAAAGTTGTGAGCGAGCGAGCAAGCAATTTGGCTACTGCATAAATTAGTTTGCTCTGGAGCCATCCTTTCTGAGCTAAGACAAAAAGGTGTGAGCCGGAGGCTAAGAAACTGTGAGCTAGTTCACACTAACTCAGCTTAGAGGGAAAACTGGCTGTAACATTGGCCACTCCAGGTCAAACTGATCCTTGATCATATCATAATTTCATGGTCTCATTTACCTTAACTAGGAGCAGAGGGGAGGAAGGAAAAAGAGAAATATATTATTTAAAAGACAGTTTCGGGTGGGTAGCTGTACTGGTGCTTGTTTGCATTTGAACAACAAGTTTCGAGGCCACTAGCCACTTTGAGACCAACAAGATTTGCAGAGTTCGTAAGATACCGAGGCCACCAGTTTATTTCTACATGCTATTTTTTACAGGTTTCCACTGGGACAGAAAGTGGCCTCCCTCATCCATCTGTCTTCCATTTTTATCCTCAAAGGGCCCAGTGAGGTCGGTTAGGCTGAGAGTGCGTGACTGGCCCAAGGTCACCCGACAGGCTTCCATGGCAGAGTGGGGATCCGCACCTGGAACTCCCAGATCCTAGTTTGGCACTTGAACCACTAGCAAAAAGACTTCCAGCAGAAACAGAACCATTTAAAACAGAACAATTCCAATCACAACAAATACGCAACAAGCCTTGAACTTAAAAATGCAACACCCAACAAACAAGCTAAAAGAACAATAAACAGCAGCAATAAAAATAGGTTAAAACAGTAAAAAAAACCACCATATACACACAAGCAGTACAGGGGGGGGGGTGTCAACAATTTGAACTAAAATATCTTTGGGTGAAAACAAATCAAAATTGTCCTGGAAGAGAATAGTTTTTGTAGATTTCCTGAAGGTCAGGAGGGAGGTGATGTGTGATGAAAGTCTTGGGTCAGGAAAGGCTATTCGAAAGAAGGAAGGAAAGAAGGAAGGAAATGGCTGAGCTTTCTATATACTCTGGCTAGGAAGGACTGAGCATGCTCACTGGCCTCTAGGTGCGATGGAATATTGAGGGTAATGTTAAGGGCAGGGCTATTTTGGGGCAGGAACGCACAGGAACAGAGTTCCGGCTGGCTCCCGAGTTGGCCACACCCAGCAGGAACTCATTAGCATAACAGGCCGCACCCAACAGCAGAAACTCATTAGGATTGGCTACATTAGGGGTGTGTGGCCCTACTTACATTAGGGCTACATTAGGGGTGCAAAGGAGTTAAAAAAGGCCCTGGATTTTGACAACAAACAAGGTCAACAGAATAAGAAGCAAAAGGTGGGTGTGGCTGGATGACCACACTTCTGGTAACATGGGTGTGTGTGGCCTAATATGCTAATGAGCTGTGCTGTCAGGGGTGTGGCCTAATATGCTAATGAGTTTCTGCTGTTGGGTGTGGCCTATTATGCTAATGAGTTCCTGCTGGGCTATTTCTATAGAAAGAGCCCTGGTTAAGGGCAGTGGAGGAACAGTCGGAAGCTGGTCAGCTGACCTCCTCAAGCCTGTAACTTTAGCATCTTGGAAGGAGGGATTGGAAGCAGAGGATGCGAAGGGTTCCCCGTACTAATTGGGACCCAGGCAGCTGTCCAGAACGTTGACCTATGGCCCAAGGCCCGCCACCATCTCTCTGTCTCACTCTGTCAAGTATTGACTCAATGCCGTAGTAAGAAGTGATTTTCAGCTTTATTTAACAACAGGAACTTCAGAAGAACACACAACAACAAACAGTGGAGCATAGCTCCCTTTTAAACAGTCCCGGGCTGGTGTAGCCACGCCCAGGAATAGTTAAGGACCAATAGTATTCTTACAATAAGGTCCAGTCAGGTCTGTTCCCTCCAGCACAGTTCTCCAGCTTTGATTGGTTATAATTTACCTTTAGCCAATAGGATTGTTCCAGCTTAGAATCCTGGCTGAACTCAAGCTTAACATTGCATTTAATACAGTGAAAACATAACACACTCCCTCTGCTGACAAAAGTAAATGGACAACAATGCAAATGGCAAAGTTGGTTGCATGGGTGACAAATGGGTGACAAAACCATCCACTGAATGCGGCTGATGGATAAATCTATGAAGTTAGTGGACTATCTGACTGAATTGCTTGAACTGACGTTGGTTTTAACTCAGATTTTTGTTGTGGTTTTATTTATTTAATTTTATTTATTTATTATTTCAACTTTTACCCCACCTTTCCCGACAAAGCAGGCTCCGGGCAGCGGCTTTTAAGAAGAGGAGAAGAAGAGATTGGATTTATACCCCACCCTTCACTACCCGAAGGAGTCTCAGAGTGGCTTGCAAACTCCTTTCCCTCCCCCTCCCCACAACAGACACCCTGTGAGGTAGGTGGGGCTGAGAGAGCTCTTTCGAGAACTGCCCTTGAGAGAACAGCTCTGAATGAACTTGTGACTGACCCAAGGTCACACCAGCAGCTGCATGTGGAGGAGTGGGGAATCAAACCTGGTTCTCCCAGATTAGAGTCAGTTCTCTTAACCACTACACCAAACCCAGTACATCAAAATTAATGATTGTTTATAAAATTGCAATGTAAATTAGGGTTTTAATTTTTATTGTGATTGTTGCATTATAACTCTGATGCTGTTGGTATTTTTGGTGCTAATTGCTAAGGCTGTGAGCTAATGTGATGATGATGATGATGATGATGCAATCATCTCTTAATCTGCAAGATGGAGATGAGGAGAAGAGTGGCCTGCCTTGAAGGACTGTTGTGTGAAATATTATTGGAATTTTTTTTTTCATATTCATGATGCATGTGAAATGTCTTGAGCATATTGGGAAAAGGTTGTCTATAATGTGTATAGGTCTAGAAGTACTATGTGTTAAGTCCCGTTTGAGAGATTTAAGAATGAGCTGAATTTGCCCGTCAGAATCAATGGAACTTAAAAGATTTGGGCGGATGGCGCCAGTTGTATTCCACACAGTGGGCCTTCCTTGAAACAGAAGAATATCTCCTGCCATTGTTAAAAAATACTCTGAAATAAAATAAGGAACCAAAAAAATCCTTTCAGTAGCCAGGATCAATGCAAATTAAACGACTTGATCTGGTGTTCTTTAAAATCGCTAGTCCTGTTGAAGACTGAATGTTTCCTAGTGGGGGAGAACCCTTCAGCATGAAAAAGTCTCCCCCCCCAAAAAAAATTGGATAATGTATTCCTGTAACAGAAGAGCCATATTTCATAGGCTCTTGGCCTCTATCTCTTTCGCATGCAGAGATGGCAAATAAATCTCTTCTTACTGTTTAGGTTCTCAAAGTCCATTTGTCACTGCTGTTCATCAAAAGATAAAATGCTGGCACTATACAGTGCTCTTATTGGGTGGTTTAACATTGCCGGGGTCAGGCACGGAAGTCCCCGCTCAGCCAACAAGCGCCGATACGGAAGAGTCCTCAAATCCAGATTAGGTCCACACCCCCACTGAAGAGATACAACACACTGTTCACCCTGGTTGAAAGCAGATCCATGTTCCTTGGCTTTAATCTCAGCTCAAGGCCTGCGCTACCATGTTAACAATTTTGGGTTGCCCAGACCTGCCCTGGTTTTGGGATTTAAATAAAATACAATTTACAGGTCTTAACAGTGATAGATGGACTTTGCTGCTATTGGCGTAGAGTATTTTTTTTTTTTGCTTTCGGATTAAAGGCTTACGCATTTATCTGCATAAACTAACCCCTGGAGTCGGGCCGAGCTGACATTTTCCCCAAGAAAAATGAATATCCTAACTTATTCCAAAGAGGAGACTTGCTGTTTGTGTGGCCGGCGTGACCTTTGTGGGAGCCCTTTCAGATTAGGTGCAGTACATGGAAAATTGTGCTCTTACAGTAGTCCATAAATCATACCTACCAATTTTCTTTAAAGGGGTATGTAAATATCAGTGTACCAGGTGGGTAAACAACACTAACCTTGTACAAATGGCTCGAAAATTGAAGAAAAGCACCTTATTTTGCTGCCGAAATTGCTTTTGAAGCCTCGGCATCGGGGCTCGGGTTATGGAATGCATGAAATGATTCGTATATGGGGAATAGAAAATGGGTTGATGATAACTACTCTCGACACAGTCGCTGTGTTTCTCCGTTTTTGCAATGATCAAAGATATCATTGCGGTGCATATTACTTTTTTCTTGGCTGGCCCTAAATGTATGTGAATTTCAAGTGACATGCATTATCTACAGGTTTCCAAACTGGTCAGGCTATCTTTTCTTTTCTTTTTTTATAATGTCATCCTCATTGCTCATTGGAGCTGGTTAATACTTCTGGATGAGCCTTGGTCGAGAGGTTGTAGCTGCTACTGGGTTTCACCCCAGAAGAATTTTTGAGGTGAATACAGAATATATGAACAATTTCAGAACATCCCCATCCCCAAAAAACCCAGTTCATAGCATCATAAAGTTGGAAGGGATCTCCAGGGTCATCTAGTCCAACCCCCTGCACAATGTAGGACATTCACAAATACCTCCCTCCCACATCTCCTATGACCCCTGCTCCACACCCAGAAGATAACAAAAAAAATCTCCACGATCTCCAGCCAAAAGTGTCTGGAGAAAAATTGCTTTCTGACCCCAAAGTGGCGATCAGCGTTTCCCTGGGCATGTAAGAGCTAAGCACAGAGCCAGTTTGGTGTCGTGGTTAAGAGCGCGGACTCTAATCTGGGAGAACCGGGTTTGATTCCCCAGTCCTCCACTTGCACCTGGCTGGATGACCTTGGGCAAGCCGTAGTTCTGATAAGAGCTGTTCTTGAAAAAGAGCAGATTCTGTCAAGAGCTCTCTCAGCCCCACCCGCCTCACAGGGTGTCTGTTGTGGGGAGGGGAAGGGAAAGGAGTTTGTAAGCTGCTCTGAGACACCTTTGGGAAGTGAAGGGCGGGGTATAAATCCAATCTCTTCTTCTTCTTCACTGGTGCAACCCTTCCTGCCCTCCCTCTCATGATCTGCCTCAGTTCACAGAATCAGCATTGCTGTCGGATGGCCATCGAGCCTCTGTTTGAAAACCTCCAAAGAAGGAGAGCCCACCACCTCCCCAGGAAGCCTGTTCCACTGAGGAAACGTTCTAACTGTCAGGGAGCTCTTCCTAATGTTTAACCCAGAGGTCATTTCGGGGGGGATCGCGGGGGATCGCAGTTCCCCCAGGTGAGGTACGGGGGCGGGGCACATGATGAAGCCCTGCCCCTGCTTCCGGCCACCCCGCTTCCGGCCCTCATTCAGCCAGAAGGAGGCAGGAGAAGAGGGAGGGTAAGTTGCTTCCTCCCTGCCTCTCCCCACCCCTGCCTGCCTGGGGCCAGGGAGGGCCTTTGCGGGGCTTCCTTGCACTCCCGCCGGCCTTGCAGGTCCACCGCCGGGCCCCTCATGGGGCTCGGCAGTGGAGCTGCAAGGCTGGCACCGGCGGCCGGGACCGTTGGGGGCGGGGTGTGTGGCCTTATGACACACCTCCGGTGATGTCAGGGGGTGTGGCCTTATGACACACTTCCGGTGATGTCAGGGTGTGTGGCATATGCTAATGAGTTCCCCTAGCTCTTTTTCTACGAAACAACCCTTGGTTTAACCAAAAACTCTTCTGATTTAATTTCAACCCGTTGATTCTGGTCCGACCTTCTGGGGCAACAGAAAACAACATTGTAGTAAGACTAGTGATGTTTCTCACCCTGACCTGGGCAGCTCTGGCTAGCCTTATCTTATCACATCTTGGAAGCGAAGCAGACTCAGCCCTGGTTAGTAGTTGGATGGGAGATCACCAAGGAAGTCCAGGGTTGCTACACAGAGGCTGCGGTCACACAAGCGAGGAAATGCGGGTGGGAAGTGAGGCTGTTTGCCCCGGGGCGAACTGATGTGCATTTGCGCGATCAGACTTCCGCCCGCCCGCCCCGCAGTTCCGGATGACTTTCAACCTCTATGCATGGCTGGCCGCCGCGATGGAGAGGCCAGGGCTTTGCCCTGCTCTCCTACCATGGACTATTATACTACAAACCCTCAGCCACCCCCGAGTCACGGGACGCACAGTGCATGCCAGAGTATCACGTATTAAGCCTGTTTATTGTTTTTCATATGACATGCATGCACCTGCGTTTTCCGGAGCTTGCTTGTATTTGCTACATGACATCAGTGATTGTAATGTAAACATTCTCAATTCATTAGCATAATAAACCACACCCAACAACAGAAACTCATTAGCATAATAGGGCACACCCATGATAGCATAGCTCATTAGCATATTAGGCCACACCCCCATGCTGCCAGAAGTGTGGTCATCCAGCCACACCCACCTTTTGCTTCTTATTCTGTTGACCTTGTTTGTTGTCCAAACCCAGGGCCTTTTTTTGTAGCAGGAACTCCTTTGCATGTTAGGCCACACACCCCTAATGTAGCCAATCCTAATGAGTTTCTGCTGTTGGGTGTGGCCTATTATGCTAATGACTTTCTGCTGGGCGTGGTCAACTTGGGAGCCAGCCGGAACTCCGTTCCTGTGCGTTCCTGCCCCAAAATAGCCCTGATACTGCTGTTTCCCTGGTGGCTTTTTACGACGCTCCTGCAGCGCAACAAGACGCCCCAAGGATGACTCCAGGACGCTAGACAGATGTGTCCATCTGATCGCGTTCCTTTATTCCATGGGGGAATTGCATGTCTGTCGCAGCTTCCTGTACGTACGATCGCAGCCAGAAGCAGGCAATGGAAAACCACCTCTCGTCCTCTCTTGCTTTGAAAACCCAATGGGTTCGCCATAACCGGCTTAGGTAGGAGGTGACTGATTGAAAGGCGATACTCCCAGAGCAAAGACTCACACAGAGGTGCAGCAGGCACCCGTTCTGTGGACATTTGCTTTGGTGGGAGCTCCCAAAGAGCTTTTAATCTATTTCTCCAGGCACGCAGGCAGTGCTCTCCCAGCCTGCAGTTTGGAAATTGCTGCCCTGGAGTTGGCGACATTCGAGAGTAGTTGCCCTCTATCATCTCTGCGCTGACCTTTGAAGTATGACACCAAACATCTCTAAGAGGGGACAGGTTTCCAAGGAGGTCTGCAGCACGACGGAACAACTGCACAAGTGTTAATTCCTCCGCCCCCCCCCCCAATTCGGTACTGGAGAAGACAGGCTGTAATTGTAGCTAAAGCATCACTGGAGGATCTCATTTCACTCCCGGTTAAGATGGCTCTCCTAGAAAATATTGTCAGATGCGTCCGGAAGATAATACTTGTTTGACAAGAGGCAAAGGCGAAGCTTCCCGGAATAAATGAAAACCTCTAGAAATAAAAGGCCCAAAGTGAGCGGCTGCATTTGTCATGTGCTGAAGAATGTACAAATTAGAAATCGGGGGCCCATAAGAGATGATGTGGGGTTGCCAACTTTTTAAATTAGTCCTGCTCCTGTGGTTTCTTTTCCAAATGCAGACATGAAATGAGTGAAGAGGAAGAGG
This sequence comes from Gekko japonicus, assembly GCF_001447785.1. Lineage (NCBI taxonomy): Eukaryota > Metazoa > Chordata > Lepidosauria > Squamata > Gekkonidae > Gekko > Gekko japonicus. Next base: position 635,703 of record NW_015170888.1, read on the forward strand.
AGGAGGAGGAGGAGGAGGAGGAGGAGGAGGAGATTGGATTTACACCCCCACCCTTCACTCTGAGTCTCAGAGCAACCGACTTCTGACAACCCTGTAGAGTTTTCAAGGCGAGAGACGTTCAGAGTTGGTTTGCCGTTGCCTGCCTCTGAGTCATGATGACCCTGGACTTCCTTGGTGGTCTCCGATCCAAATACTGACCAGGGCCAACCCTGCTTAGCTTCCGAGATCTGACCAGATCGAGCTAGCCTGGGGTATCCGGGTCAGGGCAGTGCCTGAAGGGAATTCTAAATGATCCTACTGACCAGATAAGAAAAAAAATATTATTCCTGTTTCCCAGGGTTATTTTTGGGCAGGAACGCACAGGAACGGAGTTCCGGCTGGCTCCCGAGTTGGCCACGGCCCAGCAGGTACTCATTAGCATAATAGGACACACCCAACAGCAGAAACTCATTAGGATTGGCTACATTAGGGATGTGTGGCCTAACATGTAAATGAGTTCCTGCTACAAAAAAAAGCCCTGGGTTTTGACAACAAACAAGGTAAACAGAATAAGAAGCAAAAGGTGGGTGTGGCTGGATGACCACACTTCTGAGGGCGATTTGACCGAAGAGTTTTCCCAAAAAACCAGAGCATCGTCATCCCAATGTCATCGGCATGACTACATCATTTCCAGGTGACATATGCACATCACATGATGTCCCCGCCCACTCACAGAACACCCTCCCCAATCCCCACCACCACCACCGGCACAACTATCAAACCTAGCAACCCTCAGACAGCTACATGTGTGTTCATTCTCCTAATGACCTACCAAATTACAATGTTGTATAAGATTCATGATATTAACATAACAATGGTCCCGGTCACACGGTCCGGAAAATGTGGGGGGGAGTGGGGCTGTTTGCCCCGGAGCAAAGTAACGCGCGGCAGCCCAATCATACGTCCCGTCGAGGTCCCGTGGTTGGGCCGTTAGGAGTCGATCACACGGCTATCCTGCAGTGTGGCAAAGAAGTGGCACGGTGCGATCACACCGGCCATCGCTAGGCACTGCTTCCATGGCAAACGGGATTTTTTTTTCTCACCAAAAGTTGTGCATGCACATGATCATTTGTGTGCATCCTGTGGAGACTTAAAAAAAACCCCAACAATCCGGTTTGCAATGGGACATGGACGGGCGCCAGATGCCGTGGGATTCAAGCGGAAACGCGATCAGACACCCGCCCTTGCCCTGCGTTTTCCGGAAACTAGTACCTTGTATGTGGTAGTTTTTTACTCCGCATCTTCGGCGAGAAGCCACGGGTTAGCCACAGGTGTGCTACACCTCCCAGATGTTCCAGTGTGATCGCGCCCAGAAAATCCATGGGACGATCGCACCTTCAGCGCAGCAAATGCTCCGTATGAACGGGGCGAAGATTACGTTATTGAGCCTGCCTTTGTGGGGAGGGCGGGGCACGAATTAGAGGAATAAATACATAAATAAATAAATATTAAAATAACTAGTGCCAGAGAAATGCACAGCTTTTCCCCGCCTCCCCTTTTCTTCCAAGAGCAGGCCTCGAAATTTCGAGACTTCGTTTTTCCCCCTTCAATGAAACCTGACAGGGTGCCCCTCCCCCATTTTGGGCCTCCTGTCCTCACTCTGTCCCTGTCGAAGGGTGAACCAAGCCCCCCCCCCTTAAACATTAACATTGACGTTGGCATGGTGGTCAGGATGCTATTAGGCCAGCGAGGGAGTCCTTCCCCATCTGGGGGCATTAATTGAGAAGCCAAGTTTGAAAGGCAAAGTTCATGACTGTGCAGATGGTGGCAGCGAAAAATGGGGGGGGGGAGAGACCGAGGTCAGTGTCAATCTTACGGTGTACCTTAATGGCCCACTTCTCTGCTCTTTCAATGTCAGCCAGTCCCTTGTGGGAGAAACATGTGGGGAAGGTCTGTCTCCGTCTCCTCCCCCCTCTCCCTGCCCTTGACTCTGGGGCAGTAATTTCCTGTAAAGCAGAGGCCTCAAGTATGGGATCATGGCAGAGAAGGCATCTACACCAAGATGTCCTTTGCTGATTTTAGCTCACGTGTTTCTTTGGACAAGTACACTCCACCAAAGCCTTTGAGGAGGCTTAGGAAAAACAATGGCCGAAGGTTTTAAAACTGAATCTTGCTGCCAGCAAATTGGACCTCGTGAATGTTTAATTCGGGGGGGGGGGAGAGGTTTGTGGCATCTTAGAGACTTGCAGATGGAGTATGGCTAGGGTTGCCACCTCGAGGTTGGGGAATTCCTGGAGATTTTGGGGGTGAAGCCTGGGTAAGGAGAGGGTTTGGGGAGGGCAGGGACTTCAGTGGGGTATAATGCCATAGAGCCCCACCCTCCAAAGCAGCCATTTTCTTTTTTTTAAATTAAACTTTTTATTAAATTTTGACATATATAATACAATATAAGACAGGTTAACGACAATCAAACATTGCATAGGAGAATAGCAAAATACTTATATAACAAACATAACATGTGCCTGAGTTGGAATGCACTTAGTCTACTGAGTTAGCCATAGGGGTTATAACAAAGCAGCCATTTTCTTGAGGGAAACTGATCTCTGTAGCCTGAAGATGTAATTCTGGGAAATCTCCAGATACCACCTGGAGCTTGGCCACCGTAATTTAGGACAGAGGCCTTTTCTGGATTGGTTAGGGTTGCCAAATGGGGGCGTGGGGCGGGGAATCCCCCACTTCGGAGGCCCGATTTCCGCCGCAGTGGAATAGTGCCCCGGGGGGAACCCCGCCTCTGAATCTGTGTCACCAGTGACGCAGCCACATCACTCACATTGGGGGCGTGGCCCACATTGATGATGTGGGCCACGCCCCCAACGTGAGCACGTAGCACGGCACTTCCTGTGACGTGCTGCCAGCGCGCGCGCGCGTCCATCAAGAACTCCCGGACCACGGCGAGGCTCCCCCGCTCCTAGGGGTGAGTCGACTTGGCAACCTTAGGATTGGTCCATCCTATGGATGAAGTGTTTCTTCAGGTGGCATATTTATGTGTGAACATCGAGGAGTAAACAAATATCCAAATCCGAATCAAGAAGGAAGGCTGCAAACAGCAAAGAAAAGCGAGAGAGAAAGCCTGTGACATTTCTATGCAAAGCCCAAATATATACATAATAATCACAGAAATAACTTCCAGCGGCCAAGGATAGCTTAGACTTGCTAAACTAATGTAATACCTGGAGTGTGAGAGGAAGGTATTGTCACAAGTGAGGCCTAATTAGACTTTTTGGGAAAAAATTCTACTTCACACCAGTGAGCCTTTGAAGGTTTTACTGAAGAAATGACAACTTTTAGGTTAACAGCAAAGCAGGTCAAATGAAAAAGGGAGTGGTGATGGGCAATAATGAGACCCAACTGAAGAAACAGATTGGGTTACCCAGAAAGTTGAATTGCCCCACTTTTGTGCACTCGGGTTCACTGCCAGCCAGTTGGCCCTCGGGGAAATCCCACCCCCCAAAAAGATGTCCCTCAGCGATGTTGTTGATGCAATGACTTCACTTCTGGAAGTGATATCAATGACATCCCCGCCCACCCCTAGAACGCCCCACAAATACCCCCGCCAGATGCAGGCAAGGACCTGGCAACCCTAGACCAAGCCCCCAGATCAATCGAGCTAACTATTAAAACATTCCTGTCCCACGTTTCCTCATGGCTCAAGGTGACTTACAATAATAGTGAAAATCATTTTCTGTTAAAAACCAAAAAATAAAGTAACAAACCCCAAATCTGTCCCCACCCGCTTAAAAGATGCCTGCCATTTCAAGCCCTCTCCAAAGCCCTGGCAAACAGGCAAGCCAAAAAATAAGCAAAGCAGTGCACGATAGAAGATGCTGAGAGTCGGCAAAGCTAATAAATACAATATTGTAATCAGGGCTTTTTTTGTAGAAAAAGCCCAGCAGGAACTCATTAGCATAATAGGCCACACCCAACAGCAGAAACTCATTTGCTTATTAGGACACACCCCTGACAGCACAGCTCATTAGCATATTAGGCCACACACCCCATGTTCACAGAAGTGTGGTCATCCAGCCACACCCACCTTTTGCTTCTTATTCTGTTTACCTTGTTTGTTGTCAAAACCTAGAGCTTTTTTTGTAGCAGGAACTCCTTTGCATGTTAGGCCACACACCCCTAATGTAGCCAGTCCTAATGAGTTCCTGCTGTTGGGTGTGGCCTATTATGCTAATGAGTTCCTGCTGGGTGTGGCCAACTCGGGAGCCAGCCGGAACTCTGTTCTTGTACGTTCCTGCCCAAAAATAGCCCTGATTGTAATATATATAAGGACATAGATGAGAATATAGAATCACGAATAACAAAGCCATCGGATACAACAAGCACAGGAATAATACATGGATGCTCTAAAGCATAAGCAGGTAAGTAGTCCGATGAGTTGATACGAAGGTTCCGGATATTAATAACTTCGTTTCAAAATTCTTCTTCACTTAAGACTATTACAAGTTATCTCAGGTATAATTTTCAATACAACCAGGATATACACATCTCAGAAGAACATCCCTCAGAAGAATCCGCAGTTTATATAATTGGGCAACCAGTCATAAGCCAAAGCAACCTTAGAAGAAAATCTTAATACCAATGCTGGCTGCTGGTCTTGCCTCCATGCAGTACTTCTGAAATATCTTAGAGGAGGGCTGAGTCCCCCCACCCCTCCAGGGAGACCATTCCACAGAGCCAGGGGCAAAATGGAAAAAGAAGAACCCAAAGTAAAAGTGTGCTTGAATGTGTGTGTGAAGTGCCATCGAGTTGACCCCGTAGAGCAGAGGTGTCAAACATAAGGCCCGGGGGCCAGATCCAGCCCATCCAGGGCTCTTATGCAGCCCGCGAGCAACGGATGCAAGGAAAGAAGTGCTGGTGGGGGGAGTGGGCGGAGCCTGTCCATTGTGGCTTCAACACAGCAGACAACCTCGTCTGCAGCAGTCAAGCATCGTGGGAGCATCTGCCCAGCACTGCACTGCTGCCTCTCCAGTCCGCCTCTGTGGGTTTTCCTCTGCACCCCCCTCCCAGTCCATGGGCCCTTGCAGTGAGGATACACCAACTCGGAGCTTGCCAGCTGCTGTCCTTTACACAGTTTCTATCTCTGGTACCTGGCATTACATTTTATGGCACACATGGCCCGGCCCAACAAAGTGACATTTATGTTAGATCTGGCCCTCGTAACAAATGAGTTTGACACCTCTGCTGTAGAGTTTTCCAGACAAATGAAAAAAGAAAAAAGAACTGTGACAATTTAGCGCTTGGTACTATATTCATAAATCATAATATACAATAACAGAAAATAAGTGATATATATAGTGAATGTAGACGGTGGTCTCCGGAATGGTGTGCCGTTTCGACAATGATCTTCTTCTGAACAAGAGAAATGAATTGTTGAAAGACAGTTTGTGTAAGGTTTCATACTATTTTTATTCTTATTCATATTATATATCTGCACACTGTTATATATCATTTTAAATGAGACTTGTATTGTTGTATTTGATAAGGTACACATCCTTAGGATTTAACCTAAGGAACATTTGGAACATTTGGCTGTACAACCTTAGAAGAATATACAGTTGACCCCTGGACATGTGATTTCACTGGAGGCTTCATTTGTATTTCTGTATTTCTTTTCCTTGCCCAGTGGTTAAACTTTGGAACAATTGATTTCTGGTCTTTATTCCATATTTTGTATATGTAGAATTGTATGTATTTTTGCACATCAGCAAGAGAAGTACCACTGGACATGTGATTTCACTGGGGGCTTCATTTGTATTTCTGTAAAGGCCGAAACGCGTTAGGTCTATCTTATTAGGTCTATCTTATTAGCCCTTGTATGTTTTTATAGTTTTATATGAGGTATGAATGGGCCCTTGTTTGTTATTTTAATTTATGTTGAATAAACACACACATATATTTTTGTATATTTTATGATTAGATTTTTAGAGTTGGCCCTTTTCTATTCCTTACTAACCTTTTTAGGTTCTGAGTTTTCAAGACAAGACACTAACAGAGGTGGGTTGCCATTGCCTGCCTCTGCATAGCCGCCCTGGACTTCCCTGGTGGTCTCCCATCCAAGTCCTAACCAGGACTGACCCTGCTTAGCTTCCGAGATCTGACAAGAGCAGGCTAGCCTGGGCCCTCCAAGTCAGGGCCATATTTTAATATTAACTATGAAATATACTTGACAGTAAAGAACACCACTCTAAAAATAGTGGGTTTTTTAAAATGATAAATAGCCAATAAACCAATATATACTATAAACAAGGGGCGGACCCACGATACTCGCGGGGGGGAGGCAGAGGAGGAAGCAGCAGGAGGAGGTAAGTACCCCCCATCCCGCCGGTTCCCCCGTCTCCACCCCCCTTGATCTCCCCCCATTGCCTCTCCCCCCCCGGCTCCTCGCTGCTCTCCCCCCCATCCCAGCACCGAAGTGAGAGCCGAGCAGCTTTCCACTTGGCCCTCTCTACTCTTCCCCCCCCCAATCCTGGCACTGAAGCGAGGGCCACTCGGCCCTCGCTGCTCTCTCCTCCCCATCCCGGCACTGAAGCGAGGGCCGAGCAGCTTTCCACTCACCCCTCGCTGCTCTCTTCTTCCCCCTCCGCGGCGGCAGCGGGAGGCCGGCTGCAGAGCGTTCCCTGTGCATGCGCAGGGGATGCTCTGTCAGTTTCGGGGGGATTTAAACATCCCCCCGATATTTTTTACAGGGTTTCAGATTTTTGAGCACACCTGGGGACCGCCCCACGTGTGCACAAAACTCTCCCTCCCCTCCAGGTCCCTCCAGTGTACGGAAATAAGTATCCGCACACCAGGGGGCGACTTCGGAATTAGATATATAGATATGTGGATCTAATAATATGGCAAGTATTTATCACTCAACTGGTTCATCAAGAACAACCTACACGTGTTCATCAGATACTCAGTGAATCCAAAACACCAAACGTGTTTCGGCGATCGTGTTCTTCGCTGGTGCGAATATACTGAATATTACAAGTCACCGCTTACACCAGCTGAAAATTCTGACCATGTACAAATGACGTCAGGCATGTCCTACGAAACAATAGATCTGCAAATACCTGCTATTTCTCAGGGGTTTCCTTGTGAGAAGCAAATGTTGCAGACTTTCAGTCAGGCTGGAAATTAGAGGGATTCTTGAAGTCCGAAATCTCTGTAGGCTTTCTGAAGCCTTGCATCTACATATGAGAAATTAGGCATGAAGCCAACTCAGAATCAATAGATCGATATTGGTGCATGGCTCCAAACGATGCCCTTGACAGACTAGAGAATCATTCCTCTCCATGCCTGACCCAAATTGCCAACCTCCAGGTGGGGCCTGGAGATCTCCTGAAATTACAACTGATCTCCTGGTGACAGAGATCAGTTCCCCTGGAGGAAATGGCTGCTTTTGAGGTTGGACCCTGTGGTATTAGACCGTCCTCAAACACTGCCTTCCCCAAGCGCCACTCCCCAAATCTCCTAGTAGTTTGGTGTAGTGGTGAAGAGCAGCGGACTCTAATCTGGGAGAACCGGGTTTGATTCCCCACTCCTCCACTTGCACCTGCTGATGTGACCTTGGGTCAGTCACAAGCTCTGGCACAGCCGTCCTTGAAAAAGAGCAGTTTGTGTCAGAGTTCTCTCAGCCCCACCCACCTCACAGGGTGTCTGTTGTGGGGAGGGGAAGGGAAAGGAGTTTGTAGGTCACACTGAGACTCCAAATCCAATCCCTTCTCTTCTTCTTCTTCTCCAGGTGGGACCTGGGGATCCCCTGGAATTGCAACTCGTCTCCAGACTACAGAGAACAAGTCCCCTGGAGAAAATGGGTGCTTTGGAGAACGGACTCTATGGCATTGTACCCCACTGAGGTCTTCCCCAGGCTTCATCCCCAAATCTCCAGTAGTTTCCCAACCCGGATCTGAGAACCCTACCCCCCACCCCCCACTGGGGGCCGGGGGGAGGGACCTGGTAAACATAGTTCAAAAACCAAGTTTTCACATGTACATCCTCACAGCTGACAGTGTGGTTTGACATCACAGAAAGCCCTGAAGTTTCTTAACTCATATTTACATTCTCTAATTAAAATTCAGGATTCGGCTTTGTGTCTATGCCTTGATGAAAAGCGTCTCCTCTCCCCCTCCCCCCCCGTGTTTTAATGAAAAGAGCAACTGTGAGTTCTAAATTTCCTTATGACGGAGATAACTTATGTAATCACTCATAACCTTTTTCAAGAATATTATCTCGGTATTTATAAAACAATGCCTCTTTGCGTCTGGAACCTCCTATTTGCATATGAAAAAAGAGCTTTATTTATTGATGCTTTTGACTGATGTATATTTTTTTCATGGGATCGGGGGGGGGGTCTGCTCCTTTTCCCAACAGACAACTGAAAACATTGGATTTTTCTTTCTTTCTTTCTTTCAAACTGGCCAGAAGGAACACAGTGCCACCCCTAAAAAAGAGAGATGAAAACAGAGAGAGCTTTAAGGAATTACAGTAAAAGTAGACAGCACTTTCCTAGTCCTTTTAAAATTTTGATTTTTTTATTTCATCTTCCTTTTATTCATTTGTTCCCCTTTCACAGACGAAACCCTTTGCTTTTCGTTGTCTTGGCAAAAGGTTTTCAAATAAGTCTTTGCTGTGGTTGTGGATGGAAAGAGGAGACAAAGGCTGTGGTCTCGTACGGGCAAAATCCAGTTGGAAAGTGCATCAAAAGTGGATTATTTAGTGTGTTGTGACCACAGCCAAAATTTCACTGTTTCGTTCCTTTCTTTCTGTATCTATTTATGTTTGAGTCATGGGTTCCAGTACTCTGATTTTTGCTTGTTTGTTGGTGTAGTGTGGAACTAGGGAATTCCCCCCTCTGCCATGGACAACCTTGGGCCAGTCGCACACTCTCAGCCTAACCTACCTCACAGGGTTGTTGTGAGGATAAAGTACCGAAGAAGAGAATCATGTAAACCTCCCCCACCCCAGTGGGAAGAAAGTACATAAATAAAATATTGTATTTAAATGTGCATTGTATAGCATTTATACCCACATTCTCTAACACTGATTTAATAAGGTTTGGGAAGTGTATATATTTTATGGGAAAATATTGAAGCTAGGATGGTGTCAAAATTCAAGCTTTTTAAGCCAGAGGAAGATGCTACGTGCCAGTGGAACCTACGACAATGACCAGAGGGAACCTCTGAATCCCAGAACCTGAAGGCAACATCAGGGGAAGGCCTCGGCCTCTGTGCCCTGTTCTTGGACCTCCAAAGGAACTGGTTGGCCACTGTGTGAGACAGAATGCTGGACTTGATGGACAACTGGTCTTCCGCCGGCGCATCCCCAGCTCCTGGCCGAACTGCGCATGCTCAGACATGCGCAGTTCGGCAGCCTCCCGTGGCTTTCTTCCCGGTCTCCCCAGCATCTGATCCGCCGCGTGCCTATTTTGGTGCGGCTTTTAAAAGCCTCACTTTGCCTGTCCTTTCCCCCCCTCGTGTGGCAGGGACCTCTGTGTAGCAACCTTGGGCCTCCTTGGTGGCCTCCCATCCAAGTATATCCAAGGCCGACCCCGCTTAGCTTTTAAGATACGACAAGCCTGGGCCATCTAGGACAGAGCGAGACCCATCTAGGGTGCGACTTTTCTTATAAAGAGTAGCCATTTTATTATACATGGTATAATACGACGACTGAGGGGTGACATGATTGAGGTTTATAAGATTATGCATGGGAAAGAGCAGGTAGAGAAAGAGGTACTTTTCTCCCTTTCTCACAATACAAGAACCCGTGGGCACTCCATGAAATTGCTGAGCGGTCGGGTTAGAACGGATAAAAGGAAGTACTTCTTCACCCAAAGAGTGATTAACACTTGGAATTCACTGCCACGGGAAGTGGTGGCAGCTACAAGCATGGACGGCTTCAAAAGGGAATTAGATAAGCATATGGAGCAGAGGTCCATCAGTGGCTATTAGCCACAAGGTATAGATAGGGGCTCTGGGGCAAGTGATGCTCTGTCTTCTTGGTGCTTGGGGGGGGGTCAACAGTGGGAGGGCTTCTAGTGTCCAGGCCCCACTGGTGGACCTCCTGATGGCACCTGGTATTTCTGGCCACTGTGGGATACAGAGTGTTGGACTGGATGGGCCTTTGGCCTGATCCAAACATTGGCATCTCTTATGTTCTTATGTTCTTATGGTAGTCAGCCTCGGGAATCTCACACTCAGAGCATGATGTTTCTCCCCAGAAACACTTGACATTCATGCCTCCGAACATGATTGATGTATGCTAATCGCAGTCCCTAGACTTATCCTCGCAGTGAGTTTTTCTAATCCTTGTTGTTATTGTTTTTAAAAGCCATACAATAACCTAGTATATGTCCGCATATCCGAATTGATGTGTGAAGAATACCCTCCTAATCTTATTTGGGAAAAGTCTTGCACTGCAATGGGGGAAAGGAGAAGCGCCCTGGTCTTCCTACAGATTTGCAAATGATGGGGTGCTTTCAAAGGGCCTTCTGTCGTTGTCGTCTTTCTTTCTTTCTTTCTTTCTTTCTTTCTTTCTTTCTTTCTTTCTTTCTTTCTTTCTTTCTTTCTTTCTTTCTTTCTTTCTTTCTTTCTTTCTTTCCTAAAGGGAGAAAGCTTGAATGAGCAAGTAAACAGTTCCTAGTTCAGCAAAGAAGCATTTTATTTTTGTGATGCTGTTCTTACAGCAGTATATGTAGAACCTGGCTGTATCCTTCTTTTCCCATACAGCTCTCCCCATTGACATAGAGAGGCCCTGTTCATACGAGGGGTTTTGGTCTGGGAGTGAGACAGAACGGGACAAAATAACCTAAAGCAAGGGTCCCCCACATTTCTGGGCCTGCAGGCACATTTGGAATTTTGACATGGCACGGTGGGTGGTAGCAACAAAATGGCTGCCACAAAATGGCTGCCGTGGGAGGTGGAGGAGTTCAGCCATAAAATGATCGCCACAGCTTAACTTCAGCAACACAGTGTAGAGACAGTTTGGTGTAGTGGTTAAGAGAGGCGGTATCTAATCTGGAGAACCAGGTTTGATTCCCCGCTCCTCCTCCGCGTGCAGCCAGCTGGGTGAATTTGGGTCAGCCACAGTTCTCTCACGAGTGGCTCTCTCAGAGTTCTCTCAGCCCCACCTACCTCACAGAGAGAGGAAGGGATGGAGACTGTAAGCCGCTCTGAGACTCCGAGTGAAGGGCGGGGTATAAATCCAATCTCCTCCTCTTCCTCCTTGGTAGGCAGCTGCTACCAAAGCAACATTAAAAAAAGAAACCTGCACAGCCAATCAAATCTCCAGTAGTCCATCAGAAGCCTTGCTGGCCAAAAGCCCTACCTGGCCCCACCTGCTTCCAAAAAACATTTGGCGGGTGCCAGAAAAGTTGCTGGCAGGCAGCATGCCACCCAAAGGCACCCCATCGGGGGGTCCTGACCTAAACCATTACACCAGCTTAAGCAAATGTGAAACATTACGACTTTACCCTTCTATTCGTTTTATTTTATCAACCTGCAAAGTTTAAGACGCTGAACTGCAGGCTGTGGAAGGTCGGTAGTTCAGCAGTTCGAGACCCGAGTGTGCCGCATGACGGAGTGAGCTCCCGTCTCTAGTTCCAGCTCCTGCCAACCTAGCAGTTTGAAAGCAAGAAATTGCAAGTAGATAAATAGGGACCACTTCGGTGGGAAGGGAACAGCGTTCCGTGCGCCTTGGTGATATGTCATGCCGGCCACATGACCACGGAAACGTCTTCGGACAGCGGAAACGGAGATGAGCACCGCAACCCTAGAGTCGGATTCGACTGGCTTTCGAGCAAGGGAACCTTTACCTTTACTTTTTACGTCCCGTTAACATACTTAATACCTAGTACAACAGCATAGTAAAGAAATTCCTACTGATCATACCCAATACAAAATATAGACAAGAAAAACCAATAAAAACAATTATACACAAAATATAGTGCAAGTGTGCCTATAAACACTGATTCTTTAAGATAGATTTTTATTGCACAAAATAAAAAGAGAGCATAAACATCAAAACAGGTAGGATAAATAGGTACATCAAATCTGAATACTATCGCCATAGGAAAAAATATTAATGTTAAAAAACCAGTTTCTAAATAGTTAGATACAGTGACATATAAAATATATATCTAAAAAAGTTATACGTAAGCAGGGGTCATTTCGTAGAAAAAGAGGTACAGGAGCTCATTAGCATAACTCATTAGCATAACATTTGCATATGCCACACCCCCTGACATCACTGGAACTGTGTCAGAAGGCAACACCCACCGCTCAGGCTCCACTGGACTGTTTTGGACGTGCAGATCTGTCTTTGCAGAGGAGGGAGAGCTTGTACCTGAATAAAACTTGATCTTAAAGGTGCCACTGGACTCGTTTGGACGGGGGGACGGGGGGGGTGCTCTGCACCTTACCTGGCTGCTTCTTGCTCTGAGGGCTGCTGGGAGAAGGGGGTGGGGCTTGTTGCATGTGCCCGCGCCCTGGGCTCTTTACTGCCGGAGCTCCGCTCCTGTGCGCTCCTGCAGGAAATGACCCCTGTACGTAAGATTGGTAGAGGTCTTTTGGAATCTCCTTTTCAGAAACTGTTTCTTTCTTTTAAAAGAAATGTATCATGACTAGTTGGCTGGTTAAGCGGCTTACAGTTTCTTTGGCCCTGGTCACACGGCAAAGTTGCCGCGGGAGAGGCACGGAAGGTGGGCGGATTATCCAGGCGCGATCACACCCCAACATCTGGGAAGTGGAGCGCACCCGTGGCTTACCGCTGACAATGCGCCTTAAAAAGCTAGTACCTCCAAGGTACTAGTAAACGTTTGCCTTGGGCTGCCTCCAGACGCCCGTGGTGTGATCGCGCCGGCACACAGCATTCCCCTCCGGTCCCTCATTTACCCACCGGTGCCAAGGGAAGGACCCGTGGTGTGCCGCCGGCGCGTCTGATCACGTAATCACGCATCAAACTGCGCCAGGGCAATTAGCCACACCTCCCCACCGCGATATCCGGACCGTGTGATGGGGCCCTTGATATGACTGGCCTCTGGGTGGAATGCATGATGTCACAGGTCTGTGGGGGAGGGGAGGCAGACTCCCCTTGAACTGGGTTAGAATGCTGATGAGTGAAACACTGCCAGTTGCACTGTATTGTACTGTTTGAAAGTGTAGGAAAAAATGAATATGTGTGGGCTGCTTGCAAACAGGTATGGGTGAGCCTGAAAAATGCAGTTTGGTTCGTGGTTCATGGTGTGTCCCATTCATGAACCATGGACCATCACAAACTTTTAGCTGCCACAAGAACATAAGAACATAAGAGACGCCAATGTTGGATCAGGCCAAAGGCCCATCTAGTCCAACACTCTGTCACACAGTGGCCAAAAATACCAGGTGCCATCAGGAAGTCCACCAGTGGTGAGGTGATAACCCCCTCCCCAACATGCTAGAGACACCAAACTCACAGGGGCTGTCTGGCTAATTCTCCTCTACCTGTCTTCCAAGTCTGGTGAGGACTGAATTTTTGGAGTCCGAGTTATGGCCCCCGCAGGAAAGTGCTTTCTCAGGAAATGACCACTGTTGTAATTTTGACAGGCACAGGTGCAGGAAGACCAGGAGTGCATAGAATGGATCCTGTGCAAGCTGGAGATACTAACCTCACAGTGGACCTTCTCGGATGCTCTTCTACAGCCTGGAGATGACTGAGAGGTGATATGATAACCATCTTCAATTACTTGAAGGGCTGTCATCTAGAGGATGGTGTGGAGTTGCTTTCTATTGCCCCAGAAGGCTGGACCAGAACCAATGGGTTGAAATTAAACCAGAAGAGTTTTCAGCTAAACATTAGGAAGAACGACAGTTAGAGCGTTTCCTCAGTGGAACAGGCTTCCTCGGGAGGTGGTGGGCTCTCCTTCTTTGGAGGTTTTCAAGCAGAGGCTCGATGGCCATCCGACAGCAATGCTGATTCTGTGAACTGAGGCAGATCATGAGAGGGAGGGCAGGGAGGGTTACCTCAGTGGTTAGTTCTCATGGCCCTTTCTTGCACAGCCAAGGAAATGCAGATTGCCACTTTGGGGTCAGGAAGCAATTTTTCTCCAGGCCAGTTTGGCCAGGGATCCTGGAGGTTTTTTGTCATCTTCGGGGCTTAGAACAGGGTTAATTGTGTGTGTGGAGGGGAAGGTATTTGTGTATTTCCTACATTGTGCAGGGGGTTAGACTAGATGACCCAGGAGATCATTTCCAATTCTATGATTCTACATGCCCTCCCAAGTTGTTGCTTTGAAGTTGTAGTGTATTCAAAGCTGCCTTGAATGCGTGATATGTTGTGAAACATCTAATTGAAGTGTAATGTAAAGCTTCGTCCTGGGCTAGGATCCAAATCCATCCAATCGTGTTACTAGCCCAGGAAGCACCTAACCAATCACCTTCTAGCAAGCTCCCTGAGCGGGAACATCCGTGATTGGTTCTTATGTGAACAACCTTATTGGTTGGTATTTGTACAGTGGGTGTGGCTACATTAGCCGGGAATGTTTAAAAGCAGGACAGCTGCACTGTAAAGGCTGTTCTGGCTATCAGATGTTGATCCGTGCTGGAGTTGTGTTCGAGTTGAAGAATAAAGCCGTGTTCTTGCTGAATCACTCTCCGACTGCTTTGTTAAGCGAGCGATTTAACAGAAGTTATGTAAACATTTTGGCAGAGTGGAGACAGTCTGTCTTGAAATGTCTCCACTCACAAACCCTGCACGGACCTCTCTGAACAGCTTGAAAGTTTGTGGAAAGTTCATGCAGGTTGACCTGCTATGAACTTGACTTCGCGGACCACAAATTGCCCAAAATTCAGTCCGTGACCATCCTTACTTGCAAACAGCTGAACATGGTGAGCAGAAGATGAGGTGAACTGGCGGGTCTTTGAGCATCCTTAGAACTACTGATTGCTGATGTGGGCGACCCAGGCTAGACTGATCTCATCAGTTCTTGAAAGCTAAGGAGAGGTTGTTTCGTAGAAAAAGAGCTAGGGGAACTCATTAGCATAACTCATTAGCATACACCACACCCCCTGACATTACCGGAACTGTGTCATAAGGCCACACCCCCTGACATCACCGGAACTGTGTCATAAGGCCACACCCCTGACATCACCGGAACTGTGTCATAAGGCCACACCCCTGACATCACCGGAACTGTGTCATAAGGCCACACACCCCGCCCCCAACAGTCCTGGCCGCCGGCGGCAGCCTTGCAGCTCCATGAGGGGCCCGGCGGTGGGCCTGCAAGGCCGGCGGGAGTGCGAGGAAGCCCCGCCAAGGCCCTCCCTGGCCCCAGGCAGGCAGGGGTGGGGAGAGGCAGGGAGGAAGCAACTTACCCTCCCTCTTCTCCTGCCTCCTCCTGGCTGAATGAGGGCCGGAAGCGGGGCGGCCAGAAGCAGGGGGCGGGGCTTCGTCATGTGCCCCACCCCCCATACCTCACCCAGGGGAACTGCAATCCCCCGCGATCCCCCCCCAAATGACCTCTGAAGCTAAGCATGGTTGATCCTGGTATCTGCTTGGATGGGAGTCCATCAAGGAAGTCCAGGGTTACTCTGCAGAGACAGGCGATGGCAAACCACCTCTGTTTGTCTCTTGCCTTGAAAACCCTATGGAGTTCCCATAAGTTGCCTGTGACTTGAGAGCAAAAAAACAAAAAAACATAATGAGTTTGTGAGACCTGCGATGAGATTTGAATGCCTGCCCCCCCCAGTCAAAGTTTTACCTCTATACTACAGCGTTCAGGTCTTTATCCCTCCTTTCCTCCTAACTGGCTCCCAGAAAATCTGTCGGGCTTGTAAATTTCACTATAAATCTTTGCTACGGAGGTTTTGTGGATTCTAAATTCCCTTTATGCACATGGGTTTGTGCGCACTTAGCACACGTCGACCTCCTCTGAGCTTTCAGGACCAGCAGCTCTGCAAATCCAATGAATAAATAAATAATATATTGTGGAATAACGTTTTGATAGAACTGCACAGGTATGTGGATCTCCCCCCCAAAAAACTACGAATACAACAGCATTTCAGATATTTCCTTCTCCTTTCCCTCAGCTCAGGATTCTATCAGATCTATATAAACGGGGTTAGGCTTGGCCAGAATGCCTGAATGATACTGCAAACAGGAAACGGAGGATATTGATCAAACAGCCATTTAATAATTAAATTTAATAGTCAGTGAAAGGGGACCCCACCTCCTTTTGAACGAAATGGATGTTGATTTCATTCTCATGGTGGCTGGGCGGCAATGATCTTTGTAATGAAAACACAACTTTGTCGATCACAGTTGTTAAGCCACAACAAGGTTCTAAGGTCCCTGCCACACGGGGGGGGGGGGGAGGAACAGGCGAAAGTGCGGCTTTATAAAGCCACACCAAAAGAAACATGCGGCGGCGGGATCACATTGATCCCCTGAGCCGCGGCGCATTCCCTCCCCGCCCCGGCACGATCAGATGCCATGGAAAGCGACCGTGGGGAACAGGAGACTGCCAAACTGCACATGTCTGAGCATGCGCAGTTCAGCCAGGAGCCGGGGATGCGCCGGCAGAAGGACACGCCGGTGATCCCACAGCCGGCCTTGATGCAGCCGCGCTGGAAGAACCACCTCAGTGGGTGGTGTATTTTTGCTGTGCCTTTTCGGGGGTTGGGACGGATCGGGGACGGGTGCGCACCGCTTCCCAGATGTTGCAGTGAGATTGTGCCCGTTTGCTGTGCCCCCAATCTGTCCCTCTCCCGGGCCAAAACTTTACGTGTGACCGGGGCCTAAGAAGAGGAAGAAGAAGAGATTGGATTTATACCCCGCCCTTCACTACCCAAAGGAGTCTCAGAACGGCTTACAATCGCTTTCCCTTCTCTTCTCCACTACAGATACCCTGTGAGGGAGGTGGGGCTAAGAGAGCTCTCTCGAGAACTGGCCTTGAGAGAACAGCTCTGAAAGGACTTATGACTGACCCAAGGTCACACCAGCAGCTGCTTGTGGAGGAGTGGGGAATCAAACCCGGTTCTCCCAGATTACAGTCCACACTCCTATTTTGGGGGTGTTCCCCTAGATTAGAAGGAGCTGCGGTGGCTCGAGTGGTTAAGACGCTGAACTGCAGGCTGTGGAAGGTCGGTAGTTCAGCAGTTCAAGACCCGAGTGTGCCGCGTGACAGAGTGAGCTCCCGTCTCTAGTTCCAGCTCCTGCCAACCGAGCAGTTCAAAAGCAAGAAATTGCAAGTAGATAAATAGGTACCACTTCGTTGGGAAGGTAACAGCGTTCTGCGCGCCTCGGTGTTTAGTCATGCTGGCCACATGACCACGGAAACATCTTCGGACAGCGCTGGCTCTTCGGCTGTGAAACGGAGATGAGCACCACAACCCTTGAGTCGGACTCGACTGGGTTTCGAGCAAGGGAAACCTTTACCTTTTACCTAGATTAGAACCTCCCTGAACAGAGAAACCCAAAACAGTAGTCAAAATAACTATTTTAATGCCATTCTCCAAGTGGGCTAGTTTTTGATTTGTTGGGGTTCTTTTTTGTTTCTAACATAGGAGAGCACTGAATGTTGGCACACCCCACTGGGAGTCCCAAAGCAGAACAATCCTATCATGTTAGGACTCTACCATTCTGTTCAAGATTCTACCACCTCATTCACCTTCAGTATTTGGGGATGTTTCTTTTTTTCTCTCCTGCTGCCTTCTCTTCTTCCTACTCGCGTGCTGTTCTACGCTGATAAAGCATAACTGTGACTATAATGGCACATCCTTAGCATCGGAGGATTAGGCAGTGTCTTTGTCTCTGCTAACAATGAGAAATATATTTAAAAAATCACCTAGTTGGCAACCCAGTCACTGGAAAGAAAAGACGCTTGATTTGATGACAGGCGGTTGAAAAGCCCAGTCCTTTCCGGGCCTCACAGCCCGGCGCACTTATTTACGGTAAACTGACCCTCCCGATCGTCTCCTTTCCAGCCGGCCTTGTGATGATTACAGCTAATTCACATGAAATTATGGTAGCTCTCCAGGTCTAGAGCCTTTGGTCACAGCCTAAGCAGGTGTTTGCTTAATAATTTGGTCAAAGATCAGTGAGTTAAAGGTTAGGCCACGGGGAGGGAGAATGGAAGGGGTCACAGCACTTTCGGGAGGGGGGCTGAGACTTGATCTTTCGTGTCTGGAATGGTCGAACCTCAAGGTCACCCATTAGTGATCCTGCTGTAACTGACTGAGATATGTCAGCCATAAATCCACCATGGCAGCACCTTTAACCCTATTAATACTGGGGGGGGGGAGCTAGAGGTAAAAGCGAGGCCCTCAGAAGGATCCTGTCGGCCCAGGGAGAATTATTCACGCATTGTCCGTGCGGTATTAAATGCATGCGATCAAGCACAAGCTGCTGTTAACGGCCGCTGAAGAAAAGGTTTCGTTTATTTGTGCCTCCCTAGACAAGACAGAGGGGGAGATGGCATGGTGTTGCCTGGTCTCATCGGATCTTGGAAGCTAAAAAGAGTCAGTACGTGGATGGGAGAGTCAAGGATAGACTCTGCACAGGAAAGCAATGGCAAACCACTTGCCTCGGAAGTCTCGTGCTGGGCTTCTCATACGTTGGTTGCAGCTCGACGCAATGACATCATAAGAACATTAGAGAAGCCAATGCTGGGTCAGGCCAATGGCCCATCCAGTCCAACACTCAGTTCACACAGTCGACAAATAGGTACACCAGCAATATACAGAATGAGATCCAACCCCTTCCCCATGCATTGATGGGCAGCTGCTTCCGTTCACACATGAAGGAGGGTTGGTACTATCTTCCTGAGGTACATCTTTTGCATGACCAATCTCAATGGCCACCTGACCATGTGAGGGACTTTTCATCAGGCATGAACAGGGGATCAAAAGACCTAGGCGTCATGAGTTATGTTTGGTGATCCTGGCCATAGCAGATGGTATAGAGGGGGATGACAGTCCATGATAAACCTATGGAACAGAGGTCCATCAGTGGCTATTAGCCACAAGGTATCGATAGGTGTCACAGAGCTCGATGACGACCCGTCGCTGTCCTCGTCGCTCGAGCTCCCTATGCCACCGAGCCCAGCCACTATGCCTTTCCCCTCCTGGCCAGAAGGAGTATACGAGCAACATTTGTGGTAGGGGACGAACTTCCATGAGTCACTGCTCGCCTCTTCAGTTATCTGAAGAAGCAAGCAGCGACTCATGAAGGCTCCTACCTTGGCAGAAATTTTGCTCGTCTTTAAGGTGCTTCTGGACTCTTGCCCTTTTCTGCTGCTGCTGCTACAGAAAGATGAACTGTTCATCGAAAATTCAGCTGACTGAGACTGTCGAGCAGGGTGTTATCTGAGCTGGCAGGCGGTACGAGGAGCAAAGGGAGCCGAACCACCTCAAAGTTTGGTGATCCCCTGATCTACTCAGTGCTGTCAAGATGCTCTTTGAGTTTCGTTTTTGAGTGCTACTTGTCAAGGAGTCCAGAGGAAAAGCATTAAAAGGGGAGGCAAGGGACATCTACATAAGAGGTCTAGAGGACAGGTCGTGTGAGGTACATCAAAATAATGTAAGCTCCATGTTCAAAGCCCCCTGGAGTGGGAGAAAAACAACTGGCCCTTTCTGCACTCTCCTTTTAACCCATGTTCAGCGCAGTGTCCTTCAAGCAATTCTGCACTAAAATCGAATTCAACCTTCTTTTTAATCCAGGTCCCCCCCCCCCATTCTGCACTAAGATCGAGTTCAGCCTTCTTTTTATTCCGTCCCCCCCCTCCCATTCTGCATTACATTGGCCCATTCTGCATCTAGCATTCGCTCTGTTGTTTTACCAAACCCACACTGGAACAGAAGAAGATGCAGCTCAAAATAACATTCAGACACCCTGGGCCAATGCTGTACTGACTGCGGAGTCACCCCTGCATGGCCATAAATCTATGCAGACAGTGCCATAAAACTGAGAGATCAAAGGAAGTGAAAGCAGCATGCAATGCAGAGGGGAATTTCTGTTCAAAGGTGGGTTCGGTAAAACAGTGGAGCAAATGCTAAAGGCAGAATGGTCCATAACCTCCCTTCAGTGGTCAGCCCAGTTTCAGCCTGCTGTTGCCTCAGGTCAGGGCTCTTTTTGTAGAAAAAGCCCAGCAGGAACTCATTAGCATAATAGGCCACACCCAACGGCAGGAACTCATTAGCATATTGGGCCACACCCCTGACAGCACAGCTCATTAGCACATTAGGCCACACCCACATGTTACCAGAAGTGTGGTCATCCAGCCACACCCACCTTTTGCTTCTTATTCTGTTGACCTTGTTTGTTGTCAAAACCCAGGGCCTTTTTCTGTAGCAGGAACTCCTTTGCATGTTAGGCCACACACCCCTAATGTAGCCAATCCTAATGCGTTTCTGCTATTGGGTGTGGCCTATTATGCTAATGAGTTCCTGCTGGGCGCGGCCAACTCGGGAGCCAGCCGGAACTCCGTTCCTGTGCGTTCCTGCTCAAAAATAGCCCTGCCTCTGGTTATTTGGATGCTGTTTTGCTGTGGACTTAAATTGCCCTGACTCAAACACTGAGAAAATCTGGAGCTGGAGCTGGTAGGCAAATGTGGAGATTATATGTAATTGGCTCACTTGTGAACTGTCAAGGGGATAGGAGACAGAGACAGAACACTGGGTTGAAATGGACTACGTGGTCGGAGTCAAAAATGCATTTCTTGTGTCCTTCGGGGTGGTTCACACATGCAGAGAAATCACAGGCATGCCTCCCTTGATGACTCCACAGGGAGGAATGTATGAATGAATTCCACTGAACAATTCTGTGATGGGGGTGATTTGGGGAGTTCTAAACTTCCGGATTGAGTTGTTTGACCTGTGGTAAGTCACTCACACGTGCAAGTCGTACGACTGAATGTGCATCATGTTTGTGTATGTCAAATATGTGTATCCAGCTTCTGTCCCAGTTGGCTCAGTGGTAGAGCATCTGCTTGGCATGCAGAAGGGCCCAGGTATCCACGGCATCTCCACTTCAAAGGATCAGGTAGTGAGTGATCTGAAAGACCTCCACCTGAGATCCTGGAAAACTGCTGCCAGTCTGAGTAGGCAGTACTGACCTTGATGGACCAATGTTCTGATTCATTAGAAGGTGGCTAAATATGTGTACATGTGTGCAGGGGTCATAGAAAAAGAGGTGCCGGAGCTCATTAGCATAACTTATTTGCATATGCCACCCCCCCTGACATCACCGGAAGTGTGGCAGAAGGCAACACCCACCGCTCAGGCTCCACTGGACTCTTTTGGATAGCTAGCTATTGGGGGGGGGACGTGCAGATCTGGCCTCGCAGAGGAGGGAGAGCTTGTCCCTGAATAAAACTTGGTCTTAAAGGTGCCACTGGACTGTTTTGGATTGCTAGCTATGGGGGGGGGGGCCGTGCAGATCTGTCCTCGCAGAGGAGCGAGAGCTTGTACCTGAATAAAACTTGGTCTTAAAGGTGCCACTGGACTGTTTTGGATTGCTAGCTATGGGGGGGGGGGCCGTGCAGATCTGTCCTCGCAGAGGAGCGAGAGCTTGTACCTGAATAAAACTTGGTCTTAAAGGTGCCACTGAACTGTTTTGGACCAGGGGCCCGGGGTGGAGGGTCTCTGCAACTTCCCTGGTTGCTTCTTGCTCTGACTGAGGGCTGCTGGGAGCAGGGGGTGGGGCTTGTTGCATGTGCCCGCCCCCTGGGCTCTTTACTGCCGGAGCTCCACTCCTGTGCGCTCCTGCAGGAAATGACCCCTGCATGTGTGACATCATTCAAACCAGCTAAACCGTTGTTTCTCAAAAAAGGAAACAAAAATAACAAGAAGCGAGCGAACCATTTGACCCATTATAATAGCTGACCTCCACTCATGAGCCACCAAAATCCCGTCGGAGAAAGCTTTGCCCAACAGGGCCTTCAAAACATCTGCAAGGCTGGGGATCTTCCTCATGCACTCAAGAACTCCAGTCCATAGAACAGGAGGGGCCACTGAGAAAGCGGATGCAGAAAAAGTTCTCACTAACCCAAGAGGCAGAACTGTTAATCACCCCTGGTTGGGTTTGCCTTGCAGGGAGGGACATAAGGGTGGAGGTGGTCCAACAGTTGTAGGGTTACCATCTCTGGGTTGGGAAATACCTGGAGAATTTGAGGGTGGAGCCAGAGGAGGGCGGGGTTTGGGGTGGGGAGGAACTTCAGCAGGGTATAGTGCCATGGAGTCCACCTTCCAAAGCAGCCATTTTCTCCAGGGGAACTGATCTTGGTCAGCTGGGGGTCAACTGCAATAGCGGGAGATCTCCAGGTGCCACCTGGGTGTTGGCAACCCTAGACAGCGATGAGGATCCAAGGTAGGGTCCCGTCCTTCAGGTGGGGCCTGGAGCTTTCCTGGAATTGCAACTCATCACCCGAGTTCAGTTTGCCTGGGAGAAACGGCAGCTTTGGAGGGTAGGCGATGGGGCATCCCATCCCTGCCGAGGTCCCTCCCCTCCCAGATCCCACCTTCCCCAGGCTCCACCCCCAAATCATTAGGAATGTCCCAGGCTGGATTGGGCAGCTCGAGTCCCAGAGCATCAAAGGCTTATACCAGATACAACACTGGACTGAGGAAACTCAAGCTCCATTTGAGCATGAAGTGTACTGGTTGACCTTGGGGCCAGTCTTAGCTTGACCTATCTCACGGGGGGGGGATGGGGTTACCGACCTCCAGGTGAAGTCTGGAGATCTCTGGAATGACAACTGATCTCCAGACTACAGAGAGCAGCACCCCGAGAAAAATGGCTGCTCTGGAGGGTGGAGTCTGTCTGTCTGTCTGTCTGTCTGTCTGTCTATCTGTCTGTCTGTCTATCTATCTATCATCTATCTATCATCTATCTATCATCTATCTATCATCTATCTATCATCTATCTATCTATCTTCTTCATCATCATCATCATCATCATCATCATCATCATCATCATCAATCTTTCTATCTATCATCCAACTATCATCTATCTATCTATCTATCTATCTATCTATCATCTATCTATCTATCTATCATTTATCTATCTTCTTCTTCTTCATCATCATCATCTATCTATGTTTCTATCATCCATGTATCTATCGATCTATCATCTATCTATCTATCTATCATTTATCTATCTTCTTCTTCTTCATCATCATCATCTATCTATGTTTCTATCATCCATGTATCTATCGATCTATCATCTATCTATCTATCTATCATTTATCTATCTTCTTCTTCTTCATCATCATCATCTATCTATGTTTCTATCATCCATGTATCTATCGATCTATCATCTATCTATCTATCTATCATTTATCTATCTTCTTCTTCTTCATCATCATCATCTATCTATGTTTCTATCATCCATGTATCTATCGATCTATCATCTATCTATCTATCTATCATTTATCTATCTTCTTCTTCTTCATCATCATCATCTATCTATGTTTCTATCATCCATGTATCTATCGATCTATCATCTATCTATCTATCTATCATTTATCTATCTTCTTCTTCTTCATCATCATCATCTATCTATGTTTCTATCATCCATGTATCTATCGATCTATCATCTATCTATCTATCTATCTATCTATCTATCTATCTATCTATCTACCTACCTACCTACCTACCTACCTACCTACCTATCTATCTATCTATCTAGTACTGCTCATACAGCTATCACCTTAAGCAGAAATTAGAACCAAATAAAATATTTTAAAATACCTTACTCAGTATTATTTCTCTTGTGCCTATGAATTTTGCCACTGAGAGGGTGACACGATCATTGGTATCCGATAGTAGCCATGACACCTGGGCTCACACGTTTAGCAGTTCCATATCTTTAAGTAAAGAGGTGACTAAATTAGCCCTCAACTCATCGAATATAGGGCACTCCATAATCATATGTTCAAGGGTTTGGATTATATCATATGAGCATCTGCATGTTCTATTAGAGTATGAGACCCTATTATATCGGCCTTCCAAAACTGCCGAGGGAAGAATGTTCAGTCTTGCCAAAGTAAAAGCTCTTCTTATTTTTGGAACTGTCATTTGATAAAAAATATTTCGGCAGTTGTATCGAGAGGGCAATTCCCAAATGGAGTGTCGAACGCACCTGGCACACTCTAATAGACATACTTGTAACATCCAATTTCCTTTTTGTCGTTCAGTAGCACAGTCGAGTCCAACACTTCGCGACCCCATGGACCAGATCACGCCAGGCCTTCCGATCTTCCGCCGTCCTCTGAAGTTTGCTCAGTTTCATGTTCGTTGCATCTATGACACTGTCTAACCATTTCATCCTTTGCCGTCCCCGTCTTCTTTGACCTTCAGTGTCTCCCAGCATCAGGGTCTTCTCCAGTGAGTGCTCCCTTCTCATTGGGTGGCCAAAATATTTGAGCTTCAGTTTCATTATCTGGCCTTCCAGGGAACAGTCAGGGTTGAATTATTTTAGGATGGACTGATCTGATCTTCTTGCAGTCCAAGGGACTCTCAAGAGTCTTCTCCAATTTCCTTACAGATTTTTTTAATTTGTCTTATAATGTCTTTAGTTGGAGGGTAGAGTCTCTGGCATCCCCAAACCCTGCTCTCCCCAGGCTCAACCCCCAAATCTCTAGGGATTTCCAAACCTGTAATTGGTAACCCTAAAACACAACAAGATTCCATGCTTCCCACTCCTAAACTGGAAGGAAGGATGTGGGGAGAGGGGAAATTAATCCAGATCATAGCTGTGTGTGCTACTTTAGTAGAGCTGAACCCAAGGACTGGGTTCAAATCCCCCCATATTTCCACCTTGGGGCGCCTGCTCTCAGGCTGAAACTGTCACATGGGCTGTTATGAGAAAACTCATTGCACATCACCCTGAACTTTTTGGAGGAAAGGGAAGGCTATAAAATATATGCTTGTGTTTCTTTTCTTTTTAAAAAAGAGCAAATGGAACACTGAGTATCAAAGTCTTCACCTGCGTTGTTTCCAGGTGAGCCCTGTGTTGTGAGAGGGCTCTTTTGAATCAAAAGACATGGCCTGGGACCCACAAACTTGCTAAGTGCACTGAAGAATAGCTCCCCCTGTTTTTAATCTCTTGGACTTGTGCGATTGGAGCAGACCGGCGGTGTTTACTCAAAACCCTTTTGTTCCATTTGCCTAGTGCATCGTGCGGGAAGCTGTGCGCACCTGTTTGTTTTGATATCCTGCACAATGAGGGTATTTTGGGGAGCTGGAAGCATCCATTGTGACACGCCGAGTCCTTTTCCTCCCCAATTAAAAATAATTCTGCAGAACAAGGCACACAATGGGAAGATGAGCAACAGATATCCCTTTGAAAGGATCTGGAAGTGAAATAACGTGTCAAAATATTTTTAGAACTCTGAGACGTATTTTGGTGACAAAAATCCAAGCGCTTTTCTTCTTTGCTCATCAATAGGAGCATCACTTGTGTTTTCCCCCCCAAAATTAAATAAATCATGCCCCCCCCTCCAACTCGCTACGAGGCCTTCAAAACCATTCTCTTGTTTCAGCATAATTGTGGAACATGTATTCCAGCAAACATCTCTCACCATACCTGATGACTAACTGGAAGGTAACACCTTTTTTTTTTTTTAAAGCATCTGATCAAGGAAAAAAACTGGCATTCTTGAACCTTCAGCCCTTGAATTCTCATCCCCGACTGACAAAGCCCCAAAGACTGACACATAATTGCATTCCATCCTTTGTCCTCTCCTCTGCCCCAGTGGTCCTTCTTCTGCCCCAGTGGCGTTTCTCTAGAATTACCAGAGATCCACTGTTGGTTTTATCTCATAGAGGAATTTCAGACAGACGATATAATCCGGAAGAGGAATGGTTCCCAAACGGTTTCTGGTCTGTCATTTCAGACAGAACCATTTTAGAACCGGTTCCCTACCGGAATATATTTGTAATTTCAGACACAAACGCTTCTGTCCCGTTTAGGAAACGGGGCTGAAGCGTTTTACCTGTCAACCGCTTCCAAGTAGTCTCCAGTTTCCTCTCCCAGTTCCGATGCGCTTTTTCCCGCCGTTTTTTCGCCCACGCGGGCGATCTCCATCTTCTTCTTTTTTTAACGTTCGCTTTATAGCATTATAGCATTATAGCGCTATAGTGCTATAACACAACAGCATTATATCAACCCCATTGGAATGCCTGGAGTGTTTTGTTATAGTGCTATAGCGCTATAGCGCTCTAAAGTGAATGTTCAAAAAAAAAAGCCAGAGAGCGCCCGCACGGGCGAAAAACAGCAGGGAAAAAGCGGTGCAGTCTGAAATGGCAAACCGCTTCAGATCCAGCTCTTTACCGGAAGGGGAAAGCCATGTGTGAAATGGCAGCCCTATACCGGTTTACTCCATGACAGATCAAAAACGGCTTCAAAACGGGTTAAAAAGGGTAATGTGAAATTCCTCATATTTTTTTTAATGCAAAATGATTGAGTGTGCTGGTCATTGACTGTAACAATACATTTGATTTGATTTGATTTGAATTGCCAGCTTCCGAGAGAGTTCTTGAGATCTCCCCAACTTATAAATGATCTCTAGACTACGGGCATCAGTTCCCTTGGAGGAAAGAGCAGCCCTGGTATATTTACGATGGCAACACATCCATGCTGAGCTCCCTCCCATCTACAAACTCCGCCCCTAACCAGGCTCCACCCCCAAGTCTCCAGGAATTGTTCAACCCAGAGCAAGCCACCATATGTTCTTCCCACCGGCAGGGCTCTTCTTGTAGCAGGAACTCCTTTGCATATTAGGCGACACACCCCTAATGTAGCCAATCCTCCAAGAGCTTACAGAGCTCTTCTTACAGGGGCTACTGTAAGCTCTTGGAGGACTGGCTACATTAGGGGTGTGTCGCCTAATATGCAAAGGAGTTCCTGCTACAACAAGAGCCCTAAGGGATCTGCCATTAATGTTTATGTTACTGTGTAAAGCTGTGATCCTTACCACAGTGCCCTTGAGCACCATGGCTCCCCTGATGGGTTTCTTGGCATCCATTTCCTTCCTCCCCCCAAACAAAGAGCCAGTCCTGGTTTTCCTCCGCCTCACCGGAGGATTGTAGGGAGATTCTTTGGCTTCCAAACTCTCACTCTTCTGTGACTGGGCCCAGCAGCTCACAGCAGCTATTTTGTGATTGTGGCTAGCCCATAAAGTAAGGGCAAAGATTATGTGCCCTTTGACATCCATGGGACTCTTGCTGGGAGGGCACAACCAGTGAGGGATCTCTGACTACCCATCTACCCTGCGTGATTCATGCATTTACTGCTGTAAACCCCAACACAAGAATGGTGTAGCACTGCAGACACACCTGTAGCATCAAGCCACTCTAAGGCTGCGGTCAGACTGGCAGGTCAGCGCGGTTTGGGCGCACCCCTAATTACTCCATCACTTTTTTGTGATGGGGATTTTCGGTCAGACTCCCACCCCGATCGGGCTGCACCACGCACTTCTTCCATGCCCATGGTTGACCATTCAAATTAGTGCTGCTTGTCAACCACAGAGTGTGTGGTCTGGTCTTTTCTTTAAAAACCAACAACAATGTAACTTTGACCTTTTTGTGAAAAAAATTCTTGGGTGCACATGTGCGCCCGTGCGCCCATGCACATATGCACTACCGTTTAAAAAAAACAGAATGGTGAAACAGGAACTAAAGGTTCACAGTTCCAAACCCATTTGACCGTGCACTGGGGGAGTTCAGACATCTGGAAACACGAGATGA
Organism: Gekko japonicus; assembly: GCF_001447785.1. Classification (NCBI taxonomy): domain Eukaryota; kingdom Metazoa; phylum Chordata; class Lepidosauria; order Squamata; family Gekkonidae; genus Gekko; species Gekko japonicus. Next base: position 663,452 of record NW_015170888.1, read on the forward strand.
ATACGCAGGGATCCATTAGCACTGGAATTCATCGGCTGGTAATGATGCAGGCAGAGTTGGAGGCTGTTCGGGGACTCGGGAGGGTCTCTGCCACCCCGGGGGGGGGGAGGCTTGGCAGGTATCAGAAGAATGCTTCCCAGTAGATAGACAAGTTGATCAAAGCGGGACACATTTCGGATGGCCGGAAAAGGAATTCTGTGCAGGTTGTCAACCACAGAGTGTGTGGTCTGGTCTTTTCTTTAAAAAACAACAACAACATAACTTTGACCTTTTTGTGAAAACATTTCTTGGGTGCACATGTGCGCCCATGCGCCCATGCACATATGCACTACCGTTTTTAAAAAAACAGAATGGTGAAACAGGAACTAAAGGTTCACAGTTCCAAACCCATTTGACCGTGCACTGGGGGAGTTCAGACATCTGGAAACACGAGATGAATACGCAGGGATCCATTAGCACTGGAATTCATCCGCTGTCTATTTACTCCATCTCCAACTCGTCATACAACGGGGTGAGTACAACTGGGGAATGGCTGCCAGACGACGCTGTGTGAACCAGCTGGTTTAATCCATTCGGGAAAGGAACTATATCGGTCCAAACTGTCAGTCTGACTGCAGCCTCGGTGAGGTTGGCCATGGCTCCCAGTAGAGGCCGATTCGTCCTTTTCATGTTGAGCTTGGGGAAAGATGTCTGCAAAGAAAAGAGAGAGCGAGAATTCTGCGACATGGTCACTAGATGGCACCAGTGTTTGCTGGTGCAGAGTTTCCTGTTGCTCTGCCTTTCCTGTTTCCGCAGCACTAAAAAACCCCCCAAAATGGCGGACGTCTTGACACATCCTGTCAAATATGGATTGCCTGCATTGGAAATGGCAGAAGACACAACCGATGCCTCCAGCTGGGTTTGTTCCATACTAAACGTGTCAGCTGATGCCCAGGCCTTCCTTCAGCCCCGGTGTAACAGGCCGGATTAACCCCCCGGCCAGAGTAACCCCGGGGTTTATCTGGCCCAGGGGTGACTGGGGGGTTATTCTAGGCTAGGCCAGAGTAACCCCGGGGTTACTCTGGCCGGGGGGTTAATCCGGCCTGTTACACCGGTTCTTCGTTTACAACTGGGAAACCAGGGCTTTCAAATGGGTACGTGTCATTACTAATGGAAGGAATATGTGAGTTTTAAAAAAAAAATCAGTATCAAGTTCTTGTAAAATATCAAGTCACAATTAGCCTCTGCTTGCATGCGCCAAGCCCCTCCCCTGTGGGCGGGACTTGGCGAGAAACGAAGACAACCAGTCCCAACTGGTGGCACTGTTCTTCTTCACTTCCTCTTGTTATGGCTCCCCCCCCCAGCAGGAGACAGGAGGGAGAGATGGGGCTGGTCTCTCATCCTGCTGAGAGCCTGGCAGGATGAGCTGTTTCTCCCTCCAGCTCCTTCCTTCTCCAAGTACCTGGCTGAATGCTTCCCCCCCACCTTATGGCACTTCTCCGGAGTTGTGTATGCAACGTGATGATTACAGCTCATTTCCCGTTGTTCGGCAGATGGCTCCGTGCCCTCCTTTAAAAGTTCCCTCATTTGTACAAATGTGAAGTGGCTGACCTGAGAAGAAATTAGTAAGTTCCTTATCATTTCCCAGGTGCTTCCTTCATTATCAGCTATCAATCAAGGCCTCCGGAGCAATAAACATGCAAACGAAAGGCAATTGTGAAAGGCTCCAATCATCGATTCAAGCATGCCAAGTTCAAATCTGAAAATATTAAGCAGGTTCAAATGCTGATTAATATCGGGGACTGGCACACGGTGGTAATGCGGGTCTGGAGATCCCAGGCGTTCGAGCGGCTGGTAATGATGCAGGCAGAGTTGGAGGCTGTTCGGGGACTCGGGAGGGTCTCTGCCACCCCGGGGGGGGGGGCTTGGCAGGTATCAGAAGAATGCTTCCCAGTAGATAGACAAGTTGATCAATGCGGGGCACATTTCGGATGGCCGGAAAAGGAATTCTGTGCAGGTTGTTTGTAGATCTGACGAGTTTTGCTACTTGGTAAAGGTAAAGGTTCCCTTGCTCGAAAGCCAGTCGAATCCGACTCTAGGGTTGCGGTGCTCATCTCCGTTTCAAAGCCGAAGAGCCAGCGCTGTCCGAAGACGTTTCCGTGGTCATGTGGCCGGCATGACTAAACACCGAGGCGCACGGAACGCTGTTAGTTCAGCGGCTTAACCACTCGAGCCACCGCAGCTCCTTGCTATTTTGAGAAGACAATAAATTTTGATCAGCCAAGGCTGTACTCCCCCACACCTCCAAAAATTGTCCACTGAGAAGTTTCATCTATTTATTTATCGATTTTATTAAACTTATGGGTCGCCCACCCTGCAAGCAATCTCTGGGCGAGCTACAGCCTTAAAAACATTGAAGATACAATTGATATAAGTAAGAACACCACGGTAGATCAATAAATTAAACCAATCCAGGATGGTGATATAATAATCCCCTTTGCCATCTATGCCGCTGCCCTTCCGGTCTTAACCATCGCTGCCCTCAACTAAAAGCCTGGCAAAACACCTCTGCCTTACAGGCCCTGTGGAATTGCATCAGGTCCCGCAGGGCCCCAATATTGTTCGACAGAAAGTTCCACCAGGTTGGGGCCAGGGCCGAAAAGGCCCTGGTCCCAGTTGAGGACAGCCAAGACTACAACTCTTTTTGTTGAGACTACAACTCTTTCTGCTGATATTTAAGAACAGAAGATGCACCCTGCTGGATCAGAGCAGTGGTCCATCTGTTCCACCATCCTGTCTCTCACACAGGCCAACCAGTGGCCCTGAAGGGCCATTCTTATAATCTTAATAATAATAATAATCTTTCAATTTATTAATCGCTCAATCCTGCTGGTGCTGGCTCTGAGCAATTTACAGTTACACATTCACAAGGGACTAACAATGATTCATAAGGGTAAGGGAGGACAACATACATATAAATCTTTACATCGCACACGTTTGCAGCCGACGGGGATTTTTTGCTCAGTTGTAGACTCAGACATGTTCCAGACGGCATCTTCCACTCGGCTTGGCTTGATGACGTTGCTGACTCCTAGCTCTGGTATGCACTGCCTCTGGGTTTGGAGGCTCCCTTTAGTCATCGTGGGTGGACTTGTCCTCCATGAATCTGACAAATTCCCCTTTCAAGCCGATGATATGTATGGCCATTGTGGCCTACACTGACAGCAAATGCCACTGTTTAATTACTCATTGACTGAAGTTATACTTTGACTGAAGTACTACTTTATTTTGTCTCTCTTGAATATATTCCTCATCAATTTATCTAGAGCCGGTTTGGTGTAGTGGCTAGGAGCGTGGACTCTAATCTAGGAGAACCAGGTTTGATTCCCCACTCCTCCACATGGAGCTGCTGGGTGACTTTGGTCAGTCACAGTTCTGGTCAGAGCTGTTCTCTCAGGAGCAGTCCTCAATAGAGCTCTCTCAGCCCCACCTCACTCACAGGGTGTCTGTTGTGCGGAGCGGGAAGGAAAGGAGATTGTAAAGTGCTCTGAGATTCCTTTGGGTAGTGAAGGCTGGGGTATAAATCCAATCTCTTCTTCTACCCTCAAAATCTAGTTTTATGGGAGAGCGCAGTTATTTCTGTCCCTTTTCACCACCTGCATAATATTAGAAACCTCTTTCATGTCCCTCTTAGTTGTCTTAGCTCAGACTTCTTGACTGGCTGCTAAAAGAAAAAAAGGAGTTACATAGGCCCCTAAAGGTGAATGAACTTATTCCGGGCCCACCATTTTAGAAAGCCAGTGTTGTGTGTGGGTTAGAGTCTCATGTTAGAATCTGGAAGACTCCGGTTTGAGTCCCCATTTTTCCATGGAAGCTTTCTGGGTGATCTTGGGCCAGTCACACTTACCTCACAGGTGTTTTGTGAGAATAAAATGGAGGAGAGAAGACTAGTGGGTCCCCACTGGGAAGAAAGATGGGATATAAATGAAGTAAAATAATAAAATAAGTAATTGGATGGTTTGTTGAAGTCTATGAGCAATGTGTTTCCCAAACATGCCTTAGAGAAAACCTCAATCTAACATATTTCCCCCATAAAGATCTCTGAGATTTTATTGTATTTATCTAGGGTTGCCAAGTCGCCCCGGGGGGCAGGGAAACCCCCGCCCCAGAGGCCCATTCCCCGACGCCGGGGAATCGGGCCCTGGGGGGAACCCCGCCCTGGTATGCGCATCACCAGGAAGTGATGCTATGACGCCGGGCACGCTGGGGGCGGGGCCACGGCCATACAAGGGAAAACTCTATGGTTTCTAGTGACGCGCGCACTGGGAGCCGACCGGGAGTCCCCCGCGGAGGAGGTAAGTGCCACTTGGCAACCCTATATTTATCTGCTGCATCTTTGCATCCAGGAAGTGAAGGAGATCACTGGACGTCTCAATTGAGGGTTGCCAGCTCTGAGTTGAGAAATACCTGGAAATTTTGGGGGGATGGACCTTGGAGAGGGTGGGATTTTGGGAAGGGAGGCACCTCAGCAGGGTACAATGCCACAGAGGCCCCCTCCAAAGCGGCCATTTTCTCCAGAGGAACTGATCTCTGCCGTCTGGAGATCAGTTGTAATAGCAGGCGATCTCCAGCCCCCACCTGGAGGTTGGCAACCCTTTCGGTCTCTCCTTCGGTCACAGGCCCGCTTAACGTCATGCTGTTCCATGTTCTCCAGCCATACTTCAGGAGAGGCGCCGGAAACATCTTCTTAACAAATGCATTTTCTCCTCGCATAAAACACCAGACTCCCCCTGTCCTTGTAAAATAAATGGGTAGGCACTCACCTTTCGACCTGATTGATTGAAACCATCTCTTGCCAGTTAAAATGAGCTCTGCCTCCAAAATTCTCCTAATCAAAATTTCTCTTTGATTTTGGAGTGGTGAATTGCCTGTAAATGGAATGGAGACATTAGGAATCCAGATCAGGGCTTTTTTTGTAGAAAAAGCCCAGCAGGAACTCATTAGCATAATAGGCCACACCCAACAGCAGAAACTCATTAGCCTATTAGGCCACAGCCCTGACAGCACAGCTCATTAGGCCACACCCCCATGTTACCAGAAGTGTGGTCATCCAGCCACGCCCACCTTTTGCTTCTTATTCCGTTGACCTTGTTTGTGGTCAAAACCCAGGGCTTTTTTTTGTAGCAGGAACTCCTTTGCCTGTTAGGCCACACACCCCTAGTGTAGCCAATTCTAATGCGTTTCTGCTGTTGGGTGTGGCCTGTTATGCTAATGAGTTGCTGCTGGGCGTGGCCAACTCGGGAGCCAGCCGGAACTCCGTTCCTGTGCGTTCCTGCCCAAAAATAGCCCTGGGAATCCTGTATGTGTTTCCAGACTTGGACGAGAGGGGTGTGTGCATATACCTTGCCTCCTCTCTCACTACTGCCAGCCAATTTGTGGATCCTTAATACTACAAGTGTTGATGAAGAAGAACATACCGTCCAGTCACAACTGATTCATGGTGACCCCAGGTGTTCCAAGCAAGAGATGAGCAGAGGTCATGAGCTACTGCCTGCCTCTGCGTAGCAACCCTGGACCTCCTTGGTGGCCTCCCATCCAACGACTAACCTGGACCAACCATTCTTAGCTCCCAAACTTTGAGGAGCAGGACTAAGCTGGGCTATTCAGTCTGAGCGTGCTGCCAACATTCATTTTGATGTGATTCCCAAATCCCAGCTCCTTTTATTAGCAATTCCTTGGACCATTCCAAATTCAATGACGGGTAAATTCACACTCATGCAATTATGTTCATAGGAGCTCACAAAGAACATTAGATCAAGATGGGTCGCTGTGTTAGTCTGTCTGTAGCAGTAGAATGAGAGTCCCTTGGACTGCAAGAAGATCAAATCAGTCCATCCTAAAAGAAATCAACCCTGACTGTTCCCTGGAAGGCCAGATAATGAAACTGAAGCTCAGATACTTTGGCCACCCAATGAGAAGGGAGCACTCCCTGGAGAAGAAGACCCTGATGCTGGGAAAGATTGAAGGTCAAAGAAGACGGGGACGACAAAGGATGAGATGGTTAGGCAGTGTCACAGATGCAACGAACATGAAGTTGAGCGAACTTCAGAGGACGGCGGAAGACCGGAAGGCCTGGCTTGATCTGGTCCATGGGGTCGCGAAGAGTTGGACTCGACTGTGCGACTGAACAACAACAACAAAAAGCAATAGAAAGGAGCAAGAAAGGAGCACTTTAGACTGACAAAACATGTGGCAGGGGAGGAGCTTTTGCGAGTCACTGCTCACTTCTTCAGATATCTCTTGTTCTTTTCTAAAACAACATTAGGCAAAAGCATACATTCCTCAGACCGTTTTAAAAAGTGGTGGCCCAGGAAGTCCCCCAAGCAGTGTTCACTGGTAACAGCTCACCTCGCGGACTGCTCCCCAGCATCTGTCAGTCGGAGGCATTCGACATCAGAACGGCTGTCAATGGATCTGTCCTCTCTAAATCTGCCCAGCTATGCATCTAAATCCATTGATGTCAGTTTCCACAAATCGACGACTCTTTCTGCCATGTCATACATCCTTACGACTCTATTAATATTCTTTTTGTGTGGTGTTTTACCCACGCACAGGGCTGAAAATGTGGATCTCAGAAAAACACTGCACAAAAACAATCTGGATGCAGACACACTGACGAACGTTCTGCTCACGGGAGAGATCCCCCTCTTCACTGTTTGATGTAGTGGTTAAGTTTGGTGTAGTGGTTAAGTGTGCAGACTCTAATCTGGGAGAACCGGATTTGATTCCCCACTCCTCCATTTGCACCTGGCTGGATGGCCTTGGGCAAGCCATAGTTCTGGCACAGCTGTTCTTGAAAAAGAGCCATTTCTGTCAAGAGCTCTCTCAGCCCCACCTACCTCACAGGGTGTCTGTGGTGGGGAAGGGAAGGGAAAGGAGTTTGTAAACTGCTCTGAGACTCCTTTGGGTAGTGAAGGATGGGGAATAAATCTAATCTCCTCCTCCTCCTCCTCCTCCTCCTCTTCCTTCTTCTTCTTCTTCTTCTTCTTTCTTCTTCTTCTTCTTCTTCTTCTCTGCAGCCTCAAACCCACGTGGCTTTTTGCCTGCAAGGTACTCAAGGGGCCCAGCAGTGCTTATATACTGGTCACAACAGGTTGCTGGAGGAAGGCGAAGAAAGATCTGCTTCTGTGAGTGGAATGTCCATAAGCAACTTCCTTTTTTTTATTGCCACGTTTTCTCAACCTAGCAGTTCGAAGGCAAGAAATTGCAAGTAGATAAATAGGTACCACTTCAGTGGGAAGGGAACAGCATTCCGTGCACCTTGGTTTTAGTCATGCCGGCCACATGACCACGGAAATGTCTTCGGACAGCGCTGGCTCTTCAGCTTTGAAATGGAGATGAGCACCGCAACCCTAGAGTCAGATTCGACTGGCTTTCGAGCAAGGGAACCTTTACCTTTACCTTTCTCAGTGCACACATGTACATTGGTAAGGATGCAAACAAGGTGAAGGAGATGAAACCTTTCGCTAACTGCACTCATTCCAGCTCCAGAATTAATTTGAATTTACCTGGAACGCAGGGAAGAGTGAGATTCAAGGGGGGGAAACTGGGGGGGGGGAGGTAGTCCCACACAAACGTCTGCTTCTTCATTCCCTCCACTGATGAATCAACTGAAACTTGGGTTGATTAATCTGCCGATGAAAACGTTGACGCCCTAGCCGCCATGTGAAAAGAGCTCAATCCTGGGGCACTTCAGCCTCACCCTTCACTCCTCCTTGCCTGCAGGCAAGACAGTAAGGTGCCCATGTCACAGGAATTGAGATGAAAGCACGTTGGCAGGAGCAAGAAGACTCCCGCTTGCACCCGACGCCGACAACAGAAGTGACACGACATCTCCGCAAATTGACACATTAATGAATTTAGCAACACCTGAACTTTTCTGGAAGAGAGCACCTTTAACATCAGCAAGTTAGCTGGTGTCAGTAATAATAGGATTATGTATCTGTCCCTCCACCCCCACCCCCCAGTCCATACTGGGTGGCAGGATTACCTTTAGGGGGCCCTAAGGAGTTGACAGGAGTTCATTTTGCTTCCTCTGCTAATGACATCTTCTGTGCAGGTGAACCAGCGATGTAATGATTTCCTCTTTCTTTCTCTCCCCCACCCCTTCCCACTCGCTCCCCGCCTCTGAGCACTCCCTGAAATGTCATTACGACCCAAGATGTCTCAATCGAGCTTTAATGCAAAGGAGTGGGGCGTGTAGAGGACAGAGAGAGAGAAGCCGTCAGTGGTTTAAAGGTGAAACCGATCTTGTTAATGAAGAAATACCATACTTCATGTGGACAAACCTTGTTAGAGGCGGGCAAGTTGATGTCATAGAGGAAAGGTCAAGCATAACACAGCAGCATGATGAAAGGTTTTTATCTTTTATTGATATAGATGTTTCAGTCAAAACAAAACAAGATGGCATGCATCGAAACAGAGGTGGTTTGGGAAGGATCTGGACAGAAAGGGAGGCAGAGCCCCTCCTCTCCTTCCGGGATCCATTCCTTAAATCCACTCCTTACAAACATGTCTCCTGTATTTTTTTTTTCAATTAAAAATTGTAATAGGAAGGTTTTAAAAAGATGTCACAACGAATGTGTCGTCCGAAGTCTGCTTTCATTTCTTGGAGCCGATTTTGGGAGAAAAGTCAGATCTCCCTTCAGTTTGGTGTAGTGGTTAAGTGCGTGGACTCTAATCTGGGAGAACCGGGTTTGATTCCCCACTCCTCCACTTGCACCTGGCTGGATGACCTTGGGCAAGCCGTAGTTCTGATAAGAGCTGTTCTTGAAAAAAGGGCAGTTTCTGTCAGAGCTCTCTCAGCTCCACCAGCCTCACAGGGTGTCTGTTGTGGGGAAAGGGAAGGGAAAGGAGTTTGTAAGCCACTCTGAGACACCTTTGGGTAGTGAAGTGCAGGGTATAAATCCAATCTCCTCCTCCTCCTCCTCCTCCTCCTCCTCCTCCTC
>NW_015170888.1:672824-684303 GCF_001447785.1 Gekko japonicus
TTTTTCAACGTGGAGTTATTTTGAATGCTTGGGATCCAACACTCTCTCAGCCCCACCCACCTCACAGGGTGTCTGTTGTGGGGAGGGGAAGGGAAAGGAGTCTGTAAGCTGCTCTGAGACACCTTTGGGTAGTGAAGGGCCATGGGGTATAAATCCAATCCCTTCTTCTTCTTCTCCCCCAAATTAGGCTTTGTTATCAAAATCAGTTTGCAAGACCTGAGCGAGGCCGTTGACGATCGGACATTTTGAAGGACATTTATCTGGAGGGCAGCTGTGAGTCGGGGGGGGGGACTTTATGGCAGTCCACACACACACACCACACACCAGAATTTGGCGCACGTGTGCTAAGTCAGATCACTCATCTACCCTCTTACTTTTTAATAATCCCATCATTCTTCCAAGAAACAAAAGGTAGCATTCTCAGAGCATCCCTGTCGGAGTGTCACGGGCCCAGAGACTTCCAGTTAGCTTCATGGAAGGAGAGAGGGCAGGTTTACATCAGGTAGGGCTGCCAGGTCCTAACTGGCTGCTGACAGGGGGACTCCTGGTCACCGTTCCCTCTCGTTCCCTCTAAGCTGAGTTAGTGGTGAGCTAGCTCACAGTTTTTTAGCCTCTGGCTCACACATTTTTGTCTCAGCTCAGGAAGGACGACTCCAGAGCAAACGAATTGATGCAGCAGCCAAGTTGCTCGCTCACAACCTTAATGCCAGTAGCTCACAAAGTAGAATTTTTGCTCACAAGACTCCATAGCTTAGAGGGAACATTGCTCCTGATCCTTCCTTGACTTCTTTTGGTGCATGCAGGAAGCACATGCCCTGCGATGACATCACCTGGAAGTGATGTCACCACATTTTTGTTGTCGGGGGTGATGCTCTAGGTTTGGGGCAAAACTCTATGGTTTGGGGAGCCTCAAAACCATAGAATTTTGCCCAAAACGTAGTGTGCCCCCCCAATGTCAGAAATGTGATGATTTCATTCCCGTGTGATGTCAACATGCTGGTGGTGGTGGGAGGGGGCTTCTCCTGCTAGCCAGCTGGGCCGTGGTGGATTTGGCTCCCTGAAATTGGGTGACTGCCTGGCCCCACTGGGGATCAGCGTCTCCCAGATCCTAGCCAAAACACTTAACCACAAGGTCCCCCATGGATTAGATGTGCATGGATTTGGCATACATGGGGGGGGGGGGATTCAGATCCAAATCAGTGTTCCCTCTAAGCTGAGTTAGTGTAAGCCAGGACTCTAATCTGGGAGAACCGGGCTTGATTCCCCACTCTTCCACTTGCACTTGCTGATGTGACCTTGGGTACTGGCACAGCTGTCCTTGAAAAACAGCAGTTTGTGTCAGAGTTCTCTCAGCCCCACCCACCTCACAGGCAATGTTCCCTCTAAGATGTGGAGTATTGTGAGCAAAAATTCTACTTTGTGAGCTACTGGAATTAAAGTTGTGAGCGAGCGCTTTGGCTACTGCATAAATTAGTTTGCTCTGGAGCCCTCCTTCCTGAGCTAAGACAAAAATGTGTGAGCCAGAGGCTAAAAAAACTGTGAGTTAGCTCACACTAACTCAGCTTAGAGGGAACACTGCTCACAGGGTGTCTGTTGTTTCTTCTTCTTCTTCTTCTTCTTCTTCTTCTTCTTCTTCTTCTTCTTCTTCTTCTTCTTCATTTCAAATGAATCCATTTTCTTCCTGACAGCTTTCTTCTTTGTCCATCTTTTACATCCATAGATAGTAATGGAAAATACCACTCTATGAATGATCTAGATCTTGGTCTCCAGTGATACATCCTTACACTTAAAGATCTTTTCCTAGTTCCTTCATGGCTGTCCTTCCAAGTCTCAGTCTCCTTTCGATTTGTTGGTTGTCGTCTCTGTCTTTACAGTAATTATAGTAATTGCAGATTACAAAATAACAGCCCATGAATGACAGTCTCTATCACCTCTTCACCAGAAGGACGAGAATGATAATTTGAACAAATTTGGTTATAAGAGCCCTGAAGCACTGTTGATAAGTAATGTGCTAATGTTTTTTTTTTTTTTTTTTTTAAACACCTCTCTTCTCTTACGGTACGCTTAAGGAGTTTTTTAAAAAATAGTTTGCACACTCCTTAAGATGGTGTGAAGTGCATATGAAAACTTCATGATCTTCACACTCAGAAATGTACCAAGCTGAGAACTTGGACAAAACTACAAACACAAGGAAGACCTAAGCCCCATCTTCACCAGTCATTTATTCAACATGTCAGAAACCTACGTATGGAGTCCAAATAGAATCATAGAATCACAGAGTTGGAAGGGGCCCTACGGGCCATCTAGTCCAACCCCCTCCTCAATGCAGGATCAGCCCAGAGCATCCCTGACAAGTGTTTGTCCAGCTGCTGCTTGAAGACTACCAGGGAGGAGGAGCTCACCACCTCCCCAGGCAGCTGATTCCACTTCTGAACAACTCTTACTGTGAAATGTTTTTTTTTAAGAACTAATATCCAGCTGGTACCTTTCTACCCATAGTTTAAACTTATGAGTCCTATCCTCTGCTGCCAACAAGAACAGCCCCCTGCCTTCTTCTAAGTGATTTTTGTTGTTTTTCAGTCACACAGTCGAGTCCGACTCTTCGCGACCCCGTGGACCAGATCACGCCAAGCCTTCCGGTCTTCCGCCGTCCTCTGAAGTTTGCTCAACTTCATGTTCGTTGCATCTATGACACTGTCTAACCATCTCATCCTTTGCCTTCCCCGTCTTCTTTGACCCTCAATCTTTCCCAGCATCAGGGTCTTCTCCAGTGAGTGCTCCCTTCTCATTGGGTGGCCAAAGTATTTGAGCTTCAACTTCAGCATCTGGCCTTCCAGGGAACAGTCAGGGTTGATTTCTTTTAGGATGGACTGATTTGATCTCCTTGCAGTCCAAGGGACTCTCAAGAGTCTTCTCCATCACCATAGTTCAAAAGAATCTATTCTTCGGCGCTCGGCCTTCCTTATAGTCCAACTCTCGCAGCCATACATGACCACTGGGAATACCATTGCTTTGACCATGTGGACTTTAAGAAAGCAATCATGCCTGCCCTCCACCTCCTCTTCTCCAGACTGAACATCCCCAGGTCCCTCAGCTTTTCCTCATAGGGCATGGTCTCCAGGTCCCTCATCATCTTTGCTGCCCTCCTCTGCACCCACCCCATTCTGTCCACATCATACATCAACCAGGAAGCTTGTCGGTCTTTAATTCTGATCTTTCAGTTCCAGAACTGTGGCAAGACCATGAGGACACCAAAGGTCATTTTATTTCATGCCCGTAAATGGTTCCCTGAAGCACTTAGAGGCCCAAGACTATAGCCATAAATTTTTAAAAATCTAGACATTAAGATGTGCCTTTGCAGTTTGTATTCAGTCTGACCTGTATTTATTGGCTGTCCTTATTCCTTTGGGAAGGAGAGAGACTCATCATTCTCAGGAGCCTGCTATGAACCGATCCACACTTTCTTGGTAAGCATTACCACTGGGAAAAGGAAGGCATGCATGTACAAAATGTGCAGATTTTTCTCTGTTCTTAAATCAGAAGCACTGTTGTTTACCATCTAATTCCTGGCAAGACACCGCCATTTAAAATAGCCCACTATTTTAAGAAATGTTGGGTGCACTGTGTAAACAAATGCATGAATGGGCCCAGGTTTAGACACACACATACACACAAAAACACTTTCCCAGGAATTACCAACAAGGAATCTTACATCCAGGTGCTTTGCTGAATTTAGGGACCTATATAAAGACATAAACAAAACAAAACAAAACACAACTTTGTCATTGAAAAAGAATTGCTTGCAAACATCCTACCTCACAGGGTGTCTGTTGTGGGGAGGGGAAGGGAAAGGAGTTTGTAAGCCACTCTGAGACTACAAGTGAAGGTATAAATCCACACACACCCTCCTCCTCCACCTCCGTTTTGCTGGTTTGAAAGTCTTCCAATAAAATGAAGATTAGTGGGATGGGTGTAGTAAGGTATACTCTTTCCTTTGGCTGCGGGCACACGGGCAGGAAAATGCGGGGGAGGGGAGCGTGGCTGTTTGCCCCAGGGCAAAATAACCCGCGGTTGCACCAGCAGACGTACCGTGGAGGTCCCGTAGAGGTCCCATGGAGGTCCCGTGGTAGGGGGGAGGTGCCGAGCACACCACAATCCTGCGCTGCGGCAAAGAAGTGGCGCAGCGTGGCAAACGGGTGTTTTTTTCTCCGGACACCAAAGTGTGTGCATGCCCCGTTGGGTGCTCGTGCGCATCCCATGGACAGTGGAAAAAAAAAACCCTTTATACAAGGGGGCATGGGCGGGCGCCAGAACTACCACCGGAAATGCGATCAGACGCCCGCCCTTGCCCCGTGGTCTCCGGAAACTAGTACCTCAGAGGTACTAGTTTTTAACCACGCATATTCGGTGGGAAGCCTCGGGTTCGCCACGGGAGCTCTACGCTTCCCAGATGTGGCGGTGAGATCGCACCCGGAAAATCCGCCTATCTTCCGTCTCTCTAGCGTGCCTAATGCTCTGTGTGACCGCAGCCCTTGTAAGAGAAAGGACTATAGGCACTAGAGACATCTCTCTTCTCCTGCAAATAGCCATCATGTGTCCTGTCATACGCTTTCACACATGCTAAATAATGCACTTTCAATACACTTTCAATGCACTTTAGGGAATGTTTTCTAATGGATTTTGCCATTTCACACAGTAAAACCCAGTTGCAAAATGTGTTGAAAATGGATTCAGGATGCATTTTTCATCACACGTGAAAGTGCCATGGACACATGTTGGTCATGTGAAAAGGAAGAGAGAGGACTCTAGTCAATAGCTTTGCTAGCTAAGAAGTCTGAAGGAGCAGCGACTGCTGGGGGTGGACTTGTGAGAGCCCTAGAAACACCCATAGCAATTGTACATAGCTTGATTGGCAGCTCTGGGAGCCAACCACAGAGCTTCCATTCTGCTCTATGGGAGCAGATTGTTTGTTTGTTTGTGTGTGTGTGTGTCTATACATACGCACCCTGACTCAGCTGCTTTCACTTTGCAGCAAGAAAAGAGAGCAGTTAGTCATCATGTGAGAGCGAGTTAGGAAGAATTGCTTGCTGCGTGGCTGATTTAAGGGGAGGGTAGAATTGAGCTTTCCTGGGGGCACCTGATTTGGGGGGCTATAACTCAGACATCTCAACTCTAGTCATCACCAAACGTGGAGGGTGGGTGGAGGAGAGCCTGCTGAAGACTCCCTGGGAGTTTGGCTTCTCTAACTCATGAGGGGGCTTTTCTACCACCTCTGAAACTCACAAACAAAATTGTCCACAAACCATTCGGGAAACTGGAAAAGTTCGTGAAAGTTTGTGGTTCATGTAATGAACCACCATTTTCCCAGTTCATGCCCATCCCTAATTAGATCTTCTGTTGTAGATAGATTATGCAGAAACATTCAAGCAGTAGTAGTTGCTCAGTGACAAGTTCCTACCTTCTAGACCTCTGGCCCACAAGTTCTAAAGCACCAAGATAACTGACAAATTCTTGTCCCATTTATAAATTGTATACAATTGTATTTCATTAATTTGTATTACTGTTTTAAATGCTAATTCATTTATTCAGGAATAGCTTGGTCTGTATTCACTTAAAAGGTTAAGAGGGACCTTTGTGGCTCAGCAGGCAGGGATCTGCTTTGCAAACGTAATCATAGAATCATAGAATGTTAGAGTTGGAAGGGATCGTGCAGGTCATCTAGTCCAACTCCCTGCACTCTGCAGGAGCATAGCTGAAAGATAGCCCTACATACCCGAAAGATGGTTGTCCAGCCTCCGCTTAAAAACATCCAGCGAAGGAGCATCCACCACCTCCCGGGGCAGACTGTTCCACTGCTCAACCACTCTTACAGTTAGGAAGTTTCTCCTGAGATTTAGCCGGTAACGACTCCCTTGTAATTTCCACCCATTAGATCTAGTCTTGCAATCTGGAGCAAGAGAGAATAGATCTGCTCCATCTTCTACATGACAGCCCTTCAGATACTTGAAGACTGCAATCGTGTCCCCTCTAAGCCTTCTCTTTCCCATGCTAAACATACCCAACTTTTTCAGCCTTTCCTCATAAGACATGGATTCCAACCCTCTCACCATCCTGGTTGCCCTCTTCTGGACACACTCGAGCTTGTCAACATCCTTCCTAAAATGGTGCCCAAAACTGGACACAGTTCTCCAGGTGAGGCCTGACCATAGCAGAACAGAGCGGAACTACCACCTCCCGTGATCTGGACACAATGCTTCTGTTAAAGATTGCATTAGCTTTCTTCACAGCCACATCGCACTGCAGGCTCATGTTTAGCTTGTAATCAACCAGAACACCTAGATCCCTTTCACATGTGCTGCTGTCAAGCCAAGTCCCTCCCATTCTATATCTGTGCCTTTGATTTTTTGTACCTAAGTGTAGGACTTTGCACTTATCTCTATTGAAATTCATTTTATTTGTCTCAGCCCACTGTTCTAGCCTATCTAGATCATTTTGAATCCTGACTCTGTCTTCTTCAGAATTAGCAATCCCACCTAGCTAGAAGGTCCCAGGTTCAATCTCAGGTATGTCCAGTTAAAAGGATCTAGTAGGAGGTGATGGGAAAGACCTCTGAGACCTTGGACAGCTTCTGCAAGGCAGAGTAGACAATACTGTCCTTGATGTTCTGGTTCAGTGTAAGTCAACTTCAAGAGTTCAGACACTAGAAAACATATAATTGTCCTATAATTCCCCACTACTAGTGAAAAATTCCCTGACCTGGATGGACCAGGCTAGTCTCATCTCATCAGATCTTGAAAGCTAAGCTCTCGACATATGGCAACCCTATAAATAAATGGACTCCAAAACGTCCTATTATTAACAGCCTTGCTCGGGTCTTGCAAAAGGAAAGCCCTTGTGGCTTCTTTGATGGAGTCCATCCATCTCATGTTGGGTCTTCCTCTTTTCCTGTTGCCCTCAACTTTTCCTAGAATTGGTTTTTCCCCCCAGTGATTCTTGTCTTCTCATAATGTGACCAAAGTATGATACCACCCTGAGATTTTGTTGTTCAGTCGCACAGTTGAGTCCGACTCTTCGCGACCCCATGGACCAGATCACGCCAGGCCTTCCTGTCTTCCGCCGTCCTCTGAAGTTTGCTCAATTTCATGTGAGATAAGGTCCACTAACTTTACTAAGTGTTTTGTAGATCCCACATGGACATTAAACATGCCAGTCCTTAGTTTAACCTCAAGGACTTGTCTTTTGCAGTCCTTAAAAGAACCAAGACACTGCATTTTGAATCTTCATTCCACAAGTATTGGGGGTATGTTTTTTCCCCTCTTCAGGGATGTTCCCTAAACAGTGTCACCCACCAGTTAAGGAGAGCTACTGGAATGCAAGAACAGAGCTACTGGAATGAACCAGAACCCTCACCAAAGCTCCAAATCAATCCTTTGTGGCTTGGCAAATTAGTGAAAGACCGATTCGTATCAGCTGCCCGTAGACTGAGATGCTGATACTGTTCCCCTCAAGTTCTATCTTTCCTGCCTTGCGAGACCACAGCTCTTCAACCCACTTCATATTTGTTAACTTGAGGCTGTTCACAAAAATCATACTTGGGTTGTGTCCTCTGGGAGAATCCTGAACGAGCCACGGCCTCCATGCTGGCTCAGCCAAAACAAACAATTACATCTGGGCCTAAGCAGGTAGAATAATGACTTCTCCTCCCGTCAGCTGCAAGCTCAGAAATTCCCACACTTGCAGGCACCCTCCATTTTCTCTTCCCTTTGAATTCCCGCGGCATTTGCTTTTCAATGTGGACTCTCGGCTGGTGTCGCCTTTGTGTCTGAAACCCTCACACTGAGTTCCGTCGCTTTGTCGCTGGACTTTTCCTTTCACGGTGACATTTCAACATAAACAGTCAATATTCATGGGCCTCAAAGGAGGCTTTCCCCCTATTGCTGACCAATTAAATACCAGCTGAGGTGGACAGACAATGGAACAGAAGCTGTTAGACACAGCTGCCTTGGGACAGAACTTCTGGTTTCTGGCAAAGGGGAGGGGGAATAAAATCAGAATCTCCGGGAAATTCTGGTAACTAAGAGAGGGTTCCCCCCCCCCCGTTTTCTCTGTTCTCCCTTCGTGCTTTTATTCCTCTCTTTCTTTTAATTCTGTTTTTTTTCTTTTTAAAAAAACCCGAAACTTATTCTTGCCTCCACCTAGATTACGTCAACAGCGACTCAATCTAAATTTAGCATGGAACGTTCTATGTAACTGTCATTGATTTGGGCCAAAAGAGAAACAGAATGCCAAAGTTATCGCAGAGGACACCTTGACACATCCCACGTATTGTGGTTGCTTCACATTCAGACACCACACAATCCTATTTTTTAACCTCCCTCCTTTGTGCACCTTAAATACGAAGTGACACAGTAATGGGTGAGTAGCGGAATTTGGTATCAGGGTGTTTTGGGTTGCATTTTCTAAAAGAAGAGAATCTCTGGCTCTTATGGCTACAACGGAAGGTTTTAAAGAGTCTAGGAGCCGTCTCCAAAACCCAAAGGGGGAGGCTCTTCAAGTGGTCAGGAAGTAGGACTTCAGTGCCCCCATCTGTGATAGGAAGAAGCTTGAATAAATTGTACGGTCTAAAGGATATACAGAGGTTGCTTATTTCGTACGATTTACATTGGGGGTCCTTCCCTACTAAAAACTGACCGGGGGGGCACGCACGGTGTTGTGAACGGAGTTTACAAAAATAAACACAGAGATTATCCATTGCAAGCGGAAGAAACGTTACACAGGACACACACACCCGTGCACACAAGCTGAGTATTTGAAGAGCAGATAAGGTTACAAACCATGGTCCCTTTAGCAGGTATGTTCTAACAGGGCCCTAACCAGAGCTGAGATTGGTTGTCAAACTCCCCACCCCACCCCGCCAATCACATTTAAATTCCCTGTGGATTGTGCACCGCATAAATAAAGTTCTTGCTGACAGATCAGGGCATTTTATTATTCTCCGATGCATGCCCTTCTCCAAACACAGACTTTTTTTGGGGGGGGGGTAGTCCCCCCCCCCCCAGGCCACTCTTTTCCACAAATTGAGAGATTAACCTGGTCCCCAATTGAAATGACAACCCATATCATACCTTCTCTTGATCTCACGGCCTGGCTATTAACAGACGGAGGCCTACAAGCCCAGCTCTTTTCTTTCCTTTTCTCTCCACCCCCCACCCCCATCATTGTTCCGGGCCACACACCCGTGAACCTTTTTGGCATGTTATGTACTTAAGCACGGTCAGGTTGATGTCATTATTTTCGTATTGTCGAAGCTCTCCCTGGGTGTTTGCCCATATTCAGAGAGAACGCCTCGCGAGCTCTTTATAGGTTAACCTTTCAAAAAGGAGATTCCGGACCACCTGCAAATATAGCCCAAGGCTTCGGCGCAGCACTAGGCCGCTCGGTATGCTTCAAAACACATATTAGCACCACTTGGGCTATTTTATCTCTCTCTCTTTCTCTCTAGCCGGCTCTCTTTAAAAAAAAAAAAATTCACTCTGGTCTTCTTTAAGGGGGAAAATTCTTATCTGCACTATGAGCTAATGCTCGATAGAGCCCTTTTTTAAAAGCCTTTGAAAGGAAGAGGAATGAAAAAGCATAGTATGTCTGGGTCACTGTGTGCTTTGTCTGGCTATAAGCAGAGCAGTGTTCCAGTTTATCTGTCTGCTTTGCCCCTCTCCCTACCCGGCCTTTCTCTCTGGCTACCTTGCTGCTACAGACAAGCCTCTGAACATTAGCGGTGAACTGTGAGAGCCACATGGGGAGGGGGGGGGGGGGGGTTGGAACAGTGTGTCTCTGCGTGAGCCACTTCTACATTTAGCTTTTACAATCTTATAAAAATGGCCCGCTTGTTATCAGTCAGAGCGAAGAAGCAAGCAACAGCTTTGAATTGCCTGTGGGCTTTGATGCAAGCACCCTGGAACCATTTCTGTTTAAATGACAGCGAGAGGAGACACCTATAAAAATATTAATTAGCTCCAGTTGACACCACATGCCGTTAACAGAGCCGTGTGCCAGCTCGGAATCACTGAGGGCTCTCTCTCTCTCTCTCTCTCTCTCTCTCTCTCTCTCTCTCTCTCTCTCTCTCATTATTAACAGATAAGCTAATGTTTATTGCTCTTGTTAAATCTTAAGACATAAAAAGAAAAAAGCTTAGTCATATTCTTTAGAATACATCAGAGTGTCCCATAAATGGCGCGCAATCTATGGCTCTCTGCAGATATTACATGAATGGGGAGGCTGCCGATCACGGATATGGGGGGCGCCCGGTCCCCACAACAAACCCGATATGCATGAATTGCTCAACATGTGAATTCCCCATGCATGTACTGTCTCCATACCCACACCTCCACAGAAGCAGGGTGTTCATTTATCCACATACTCATTCATTCATTTGCATCATTCATTGCCTGCTTTTCTTACTAAGACTCAGGGTGGATTACACAGTGTAAGTCAATACAGTCAACAGGATGGGACATCCGGTAAACAGTGCAGTAAGGTTTGGATTACAGATATCTGAAACAGAGCCGAAACAAAGCATTAGCATTAATATGGACAGAAATTGCGTAGTAGGATCAGGGGTCATTTCGTAGAAAAAGAGGTGCAGGAGCTCATTAGTATAACTCATTAGCATAACTTATTTGCATATGCCACACCCCCTGAAATCACCGGAAGTGTGTCAGAAGGCAACACCCGCCGCTCAGGCTCAACTGGACTGTTTTGGATTGCTAGCTATTGGGGGGGGGACGTGCAGATCTGTCCTCGCAGAGGAGGGAGAGCTTGTACCTGAATAAACCTTGGCCTTAAAGGTGCCACTGGAATGTTTTGGACCGGGGGGGGGGCTCTGCAACTTACCTGGCTGCTTCTTGCTCTGACTGAGGGCTGCTGGAAGCAGGGGCAGGGCTTGTTGCATGTGCCCACCCCCTGGGCTCTTTACTGCCAGAGCTTTGCTCCTGTGCGCTCCTGCAGGAAATGACCCCTGAGTAGGATTATACATACAGCAACAGCTAGTGTGTACATAGTAGTATATAATTTATATATATATGTACCCGAGGATACACTTTTATTATTTTTTTCCATTATATACTACAGACATACAAACATACATACAAACAACCCCCAACTACCCCCCACAACATGTGACATATAACAAGAGACTTTATCATTTCTTCTGCTTATTAAATTTCTAAATTCATCATCATCATCATCATCATCATTATTATTATTATTATTATTATTATTATTATTATCATCATCATTTAATAATAAAATAACTAAACTGGAAGAAGCTGTTTTAACAGCAGAAAACAAAGTGATAAAGAAAATATATAAGATTTTATTGGATGATGTGATGGTTGATGAAATGGTGAAAAAAATATGATTATGTGGGCCCAGAATATAGGCCGTAATATTAATTTTAAAGAGTTGCAGCAGATTTGGCAGA
>NW_015170888.1:684403-702547 GCF_001447785.1 Gekko japonicus
CTGTGGTGGCTCAAAGGAGCTGCGGTGGCTCAAGTGGTTAAGACACTGAACTGCAGGCTGTGGAAGGTCAGTAGTTCAGCGGTTCAAGACCCGGGTGCCGCAAGACAGGGTGAGCTCCTGTCTCTAGTTCCAGCTCCTGCCAACCTAGCAGTTCGAAAGCAAGAAATTGCAAGTAGATAAATAGGGACCACTTCGGTGGGAAGGTAACAGCGTTCCGTGCACCTTGGTGTTTAGTCATGCCGGCCACATGACCACGGAAACGTCTTCGGACAGCGCTGGCTCTTCGGCTTTGAAACGGAGATGAGCACCGCAACCCTAGAGTCGGATTCGACTGGCTTTCGAGCAAGGGAACCTTTACCTTTACCTAAATAGGTACCACTTTGGTGGGAAGGTAACAGCATTCCGTGCACCTTGGTGTTTAGTCATGCCGGCCACATGACCACGGAAACGTCTTCGGACAGCGCTGGCTCTTCAGCTTGGAAATGGAGATGAGCACCGCAACTCTAGAGTTGGATTCGACTGGCTTTCGAGCAAGGGAACCATTACCTTTATTTGATAGTTCATATGTCAACAGCTGCAAGGATAGTATATGCCAAAAATTGGAAAATAATGGAACTAACAAGAGTACGTGAACAAACTATTTGAAACAGTGGAAAAAGCCATGGATGCAAATAGAAGAATCTTACACATCCCCCTTAAACCTACAAAAAATCTTCTGGGTGAAACCTAACCACAGACCAAGGTCTGTTAAGCTGAATTTGCTCCTTACAGCTTCACTCAAAATATGGGATCATAAAAAGAATTTACTCCCAGCTGGAATATCTCAACTGTCAACATATCTACACCAACCGTGGTTTCCTCCGGGAATGACAACTGACACATTCGAGGAGTGGAAAGGGGCAGACCTAAGCCAACTTTGTGACTTAGTAACTCAAGGGAAAATTAAGGACAAACAATGCTTCGACCAGTGTATAGGGGCACCAACGCACTGGCACCATTACCTACAGCTGAAGAATCGAATCGAATAGTTGGTGGGACAAGGCACTTTCAGGAGGGAGCTGACACCTTTGGAAAGGATTATTAAGATATTCCCAATCACACCAAAAGGGATAATGCCTAAAATCTACAAGGCGATGGTGATAGCAGAAAATCAAACAAAGCTAAGTTATCAAATCTGTTGGGAGGAGGACCTGAATCAGCTATGGGAAGACAAAGATTGGGAGGTGGTATGGGCCTCTCCAATGAACAAGACTATGGTATTTAATCTTCAACTACAAAATTTCAAATTGCTCACGAGATGGTACATAACCCCAAAACAACTTAACAAAATCAACAAATCCAATGACATCACGTGCTGGAAGAAATGTGGACAGATAGGCTCTTACATCCACTGCTGGTGGAGCTGTCCAAGGATTAACCAATTCTGGAAGGAGATAACTTTGCGCATTCCAAGAATATGATTATGGATTCCTCTGGTTAACAATTATGATGACGCATTCATCTTTGTAAGATATATTGTATTGTGTTCGAGTTTTCCTTCTTCTGTATTTAACTGTACTGTTAAGTAAAAAAATAAACTTGGAAGAGATTCTACGATTGGTATAATGTAAATGCAACTGATTGATAAATGTAGTAATTTGAGAACGCAGAAAAGATAATCATAGTAGTATATAATCAACCATTCCTCTCCATTTACCAGAACATCTTCCTAAAATTTTGTGTTATCGCCCTAATGTACTGCCAAATCGTTCAGTTTGTGGAATGCCAGGCAAGACTTTCTGATCTCATCAGGTAGTGCATTCTATAACACGGGGTCCACAACGGAGAATGCACATGTACAGGCAATTGCTGATTTTGCCTGAGTGCAGGGTGGCCCCGGCAGAAGGCCCTGCTGAGATGCATGAAGCTGTCAGGGAAGAGCATAGGGAGAGAGGTGGTCCTGTCCAAGGTTTGGGAGTAGCTTGTTGAGTCCTGTGAGTAGGATTCTTTGACATCTTCTTCCTCCTCCGCAGAAGGTTTCGGATTCTTTTCTTTTCTATTTTGATTTGGCTTTGAAAATTGGAACATAAACTTATTTGCTTTAGGAACAGAGTCAATTTTAATTTTTTTGTCCTCATAATTGAAAGTCAACCCTTCCGGAACGATCCATCTATAGGGTATTCCCTTTTTTTGTAGAAAGAGAGTCAGTTCCTTATAGAGTCTCCACTTCTTCCTCACTTCAAAGGGGATATCTTTCAAAATTTTTACATCTTCATTTTTGATTTTTAAAGACTTCCCCATTGTGGACTTTAGCACCAGATCCATGGTAGATCGTTTCGTGAATTTCAAATAAATTTCTCCTGGGAGTTTATTTTTCTTTATAAAATCCGGGTAAATCCTGTAGGCCAAGTCCATCTCCTTCAATAATTCTTCTCATTTATAATCCATTAGTGGTACAAGGGTGTCTGCTAAGAGTTCCTTTAAGTTTTCATTTTTTTTCTTCTGGAATCTCATGGAAACATAAGACGTATGAAGATCTTTCCAGCTGGAGCTGTATTAGCTGTGTTTTGTCAGAGGTTCTTCTTTTTCCATTTCATCCACTCTTTTGTTGATCCTATAGAGGGTGTAGACTTGATGCTATCATGGCATGGACCCAAACAATGTTCCCTATAAACTGAATTAGTGTGAGCTAGCTCACAGTTTTTTAGCCTCTGGCTCACATATTTTTGTCTTAGCTCAGGAAGGATGGCTCCAGGGCAAACTAATTTATACAGTAGCCAAATAACTCCCTCACAACTTTAATGCCAGTAGCTCACAATGAAGAATTTTTGCTCACAAGACTCCAACAGCTTAGAGGGAGCACTGGACCCAAATGGCCAGATCAGCCATGTCATGGTAGGGGGCCATCTTCTGTCTGGACACAGTTGAAAGAAAACATTTCCCCCCCCCCGCTTTTATTTTCTTCTCCAGCAGTAACCTAGGGTGATTTCCCACAAGCGCTGCTCCGCGCTCTCTCCTCCCTTTTGCCCTGATGGTACTAGTCAATTTCACACAAGCTGGTGAGTGGCCGCATTTTGCCCCGCAGCTTCGTGCGATTTTCCCCGTGTCTACTCAATCCTCAAAAAACAGGATTGAGTAGACGCGGGGAAAATCGCACGAAGCTGTGGGGCAAAATGCGGTCGCGCAGCAGCTTGTGTGAAATTGACACGTACCATCGGGCCAAAGAGAAGAGTGAGCACGGAGCAGCGCTTGTGGGAAATCACCCCTACACATTCAAAGGCAGTCAACCTCTGAATCCCAGAGCCAGGAGGAAACACCAGGGGAAGGCCTCAGCCTCTATGCTTTGTTGTTCACCATCCAGAGGGACTGGTTGTCTACTGTGTGAAACAGGATGCTGGACTAGATGGATTATTGGTCTGATCCAACAGTGCTCTTCTTATGTAGAGCATCTAGTTCAGTCGGATCCAGTAGAACATCTTGTCTCTTAACTGAGTCAACAAAGGTCAGCTGAACCCACTGAAAGAGGGAAGCACGATGTCCTTCAAGATCTCCACCTTCTCAGCTAGCATTACCTCCATCTTGTCAGCATTTAGTTTCAATTTGTTCACTCTTAACCATTTAACCACATCAGACAAAACCACCACCTTATCACCAGGAAATCTGGAGAAGGAGATATGGAGCTGGGTATTATCAGCACATTGATAACAGCATGCCCCCAGACTATGAATGGTTCATCCTAAAGGTGTAGTGGTTAGGAGTGTGAACTCTAATCTGGGAGAACCAGGTTTGACTCCTCACTCCTCCACTTGCACCTGCTGGATGACCTTGGGCAAGCCATAGTTCTGGTACAGCTGTTCTTGAAAAAGAGCAGTTTATGTCAGAGCTCTCTCAGCCCCACCTACCTCACAGGGTGTCTGTTGTGGGGAAGGAAAGGGAAAGGAGTTTGTAAGCCACACCTTTGGGTAGTGAAGGGCGGGGTATAAATCCAATATCATCCTCCTCCTCCTCCTCTTCTTCTCCTTCTCCTCACAGAGATTACAAAACATGAGAGATAAGACTGTACCCTGCAGAACCTCAAAGGATAGGTTCTACAGTGATGACAACTGGTCTTCAGTAGGGATAGGCATGAACAGCATTTTGCAGTTCAATTCATGGTTTGTGGCTGAACTACGAACTGACCAAAATTCATGGTGAACTTTAGTTCGACAGCTGATTAGTGCCCATCCCTAGTCTTCAGTGGAAACCCTTTGAGTCTAGACCATGAGGAATTATTTGAACCAGCCCTTCTTCTGTCTTCAAATGCTTCAACAAGATGGCACGGTCCATTATATCAAAAACAGTAGATAAATCCAATAGGAACAAGAAGAGAGGCATGGCTTTTGTCTATATTCAGATGGAGATCATCAACTAAAGCCATCTCTGTCCCATAGTCCAGCCTGAAGCCAAGGTGCAGTAGGTGAGTTATCAAAGGAGAACTGGAATGTGGTGTAGTGGCTAGGAGCATGGACTCTAATCTGGGTTTGATTCCCCACTCCTCCACATGCATCTGCTGGTTGTGACCTTGGGTCAGTTACAAGTTCTTTCAGAGCTGTTCTCTCAGGACCAGTTCTCAAAAGAGCTCTCTCAGCCCCACCTACCTCACAGGGTGTCTGTTGTGGGGAGGGGAAGGGACAGGAGATTGTAAGCTGCTCTGAGACTCCTTCGGGTAGTGAAAGGTGGGGTAGAAATCCAATCTCCTCCTCCTCCTCCTCCTCCTCCTTCTCTCAGTGTCCACTGACTCCTAAATCTGAGCTTTTATTTTCTCAGGATCAAAAAATTAGTTCTGATACTTTTGCCAACTTTCTTGATGATAAAATATGCTGGTTGTAACACAGGTCATAATCAGAAGAAGAAATGCTTAATATATCACCTGTTGTATTTATTGAACATTTTGACACAGTTTCCATGATGGAAGTTGACAAGATCCTGGGATATTTGAAGGCCACTCCTTGTGCCATAGATTCTTGCACATCCTGGCTGCTAAAATCATCTGGGGAACACATCAAAAAGTGCTTGGTGTCATTAAAAAATCACTAACTCAAGGCACCGTCTCTCGGCCACTCAAAGAAGTGGTTATCCATCCAGTACCCTACAGGAGAATGATGTGGTCAGTTATCACCCAGTCTCTAATCTACCCTCTCTGGACAAAATGATTGAGAGAGTAGTTGTGGACCAATGCCAGAGGAAGGAGGAGGAGGAGGAGGAGGAGGAGGAGGAGGAGGAGGAGATTGGATTTATACCCCGCCCTTCACTCGGAGTCTCAGGGAGGCTCACAAACTCCTTTCCCTTCCCCTCCCCACAACAGATACCCTGTGAGGTAGGTGGGACTGAGAGAGCTCTTTTCAGATCTGCTCTTTCAAGAGCAGCTCTGACAGAACTATGGCTTGCCCAAGGTCATCCAGCAGCTGTAAGTGGAGGAGTGGGGAATCAAACCCGGTTCTTTCAGATTAGAGTCCATGCACTTAACCACAACACCAAACTTGGGATGGTCATGAACTACCTGATGAAAGAGTAGCAGAGACGTAGCATTTCTTTACCACTGTCACCTCCATCCCCAGAGGCCTCTATACCCTGTTCTGTCAGATTCAGTGCAAATTTCCTGTCATCTCTCCCAGTTCTCTTCAGAGGAGTCACCTCCATGGCAAACCAGGGGGCCAGGTTCTGCCCCAAAAGTGGGGCAACCTTGTAGGTAGCTCAAAAAGCTTTACATTCCAAGTTCTCACTGCAGCCTCAATGGGGCACATTTTTGGAATTCTAAAATCCCTCAAAGCATTCTGGAATCCAGTTGGAACCATGAGTCTCCATGTGGAAATCATTTTAACTCAGCCTCCTTTCCATGCATACATGGGAAATCCACATGTTGCCCAGATCACACCACAAGAGATCATTATTATTGGATGCATATGCATGTTCCTAGTCTGCAGGAACATAACGTTGCAGAGAGCTATTCTAATAGTTTTGGTTTGTTTTTGCCTGATTTCTTTGGTTAACCTGAAACCCAAGAAAGTTGAGAATACATGATCATGAACAAAACTAACAACCTTGAATAATTCAGACCAATATTGCCCTCCACCCAAAGTGGTGTGCTTTCTAATATTGTCAGAAATGCTATGACACTCTTTGTCCAGGTAAAGGTAAAGGTTCCCTTGCTCGAAAGCCAGTCGAGTCCAACTCTAGGGTTGCAGTGCTCATCTCCGTTTCAAAGCTGAAGAGCCAGCACTGTCCAAAGACGTTTCCATGGTCATGTGGCCGGCATGACTAAACACCAAGGCGCACGGAACGCTGTTACCTTCCCAACGAAGTGGTAGGTATTTATCTACTTGCAATTTCTTGCTTTCGAACTG
Source organism: Gekko japonicus (assembly GCF_001447785.1). NCBI lineage: Eukaryota > Metazoa > Chordata > Lepidosauria > Squamata > Gekkonidae > Gekko > Gekko japonicus. Next base: position 690,766 of record NW_015170888.1, read on the forward strand.
CTAGGTTGGCAGGAGCTGGAACTAGAGATGGGAGCTCACTCCATCATGCAGCAACTCGGGTCTCGAACTGCTGAACTACTGACCTTCCACAGCCTGCAGTTCAGCGTCTTAACCACTTGAGCCACCGCAGCTCCGTTGCTCCCCTACCTCTGCTTTAATTGTAAGGCACCACAAGTGATTTGAACTAACGCTTCTTTAAAACATTATTTGCGCTCTTCACTTCAGTCCTCAGGTGTAATTCTGGGTCTTCCCACAAGGGGTGGAGAAGAAGTGCTATTCTACATGCTTTTCCAATTACCACCCTTCTAGAGTTTCATGGCATCCCATTTGTCCTTTGGGATTTCTCGGAGAAAGTCCCTTCGGGTGTAATTCACCCAGTTCTGAAAACCTGAATGCATTTGATAAGGGTACTTAGCATTTAAGTGTGGTTTCCTACTTAAAGAGTTTTGAGTGAGATTGAAAGCTGGAATCCTCCTACATAATTTTCTCTACAGTAAAGGTTTCCCTTGCTTGAAAGCCAGTCGAGTCCGACTCTAGGGATGCGGTGCTCGACTCCATTTCCAAGCCGAAGAGCCAGCGCTGTCCAAAGACATTTCCGTGGTCATGTGGCCAGCATGACTAGATGCCAAGGGGCACGGAACGCTGTTACCTTCCCACCGAAGCAGTACCTATTTATCTACTTGCAATTTCTTGCTTTCGAACTGCTATGTTGGCAGGAGCTCAGACCAGAGAAAGGAGTGCACTCTGTCTTGTGGCACTCGGGTCTCGAACGGCTGAACTACTGACCTTCCGGTTAACAGGGATTTGGCTTGGTAAATGGTTTCTTTCCCCCTGAACTGCAGGAGTTAGATCGTGCATCTATAGTCTCCATTAAAAACCCCATTCAAAATATTTCCATTAAAAATTTATTTCCCTGTGTGCTTCAGCCCTGACATAACATGTTTCTGGACACAGACTCTCCTCCAGCTTATGTCTCATGCTGCGTAAGCCAAAGTAAAAGAAAATGGGCTATGAATGGCAGAAGGCAACGAGGTCGAGGAATAGGCTTGCTCAGGGCTTTTTTTGTAGAAAAACCCAGCAGGAACTCATTAGCATATTAGGCCACACCCCTGACAGCACAGCTCATTCACATATTAGGCCACACCCCCATGTTACCAAAAGTGTGGTCATCCAACCACGCCCACCTTTTGCTTCTTATTCTCTTTACCTTGTTTGTTGTCAAAACCCAGGACTTTTTGTTTGGAGCAGGGACTCCTTTGTATGTTAGGCCACACCCCCTAATTGTAGCCAATCCTAATGAGTTCCTGATGTTGGGTGTGGCCTGTTATGTTAATGAGTTCTTGCTAGGTGTGGTCAACTTGGTAGCCAGCTGGAACTCTGTTCCTGTGCGTTCCTGCCCAAAAATAGCCCTGGGCTTGCTAGTCCCCAGGTTAGTGCAGGGGTTCCCCCCGGTTTTTCAGGCTTTTTGCTGTCACCAGATAGCTGACTTGGCGGGGGAACCCCACCCCCAAACAGCCACATCCCCATGTGACTTCCCCAATGTTAAGAGCAAAACTACGGTTCCAAGCCAGTTTTACCATACAGTTTTGCCCTTGAACCGGAGCGTTCCCCACGCAACATTCCCGGTGTGATGATGCCATCACATCGGGGATGTTCCGAAATGCCCCCCAAATCCCCCCACTGGAGCAACGAGAAGACCTGGCGACCCTATCGACGAATGTCACTGAGGCTGGGCCAGGGCTCTTTTTGTAGCAGGTACTCATTTGCATATTAAGCAACACACCCCTAATGTAGCCAATCCTCCAAGAGCTTACAGTAGCTCCTGTAGGAAGAGCTCTGTAAGCTCTTGGAGGATTGGCTACATTAGGGGTGTGTGGCCTAATATGCAAAGGAGTTACTACTACAAAAAGAGCCCGTAGTCACAGCTCTGCGGTTCTTCATGAAATTATATATGTTAAGGACTGTCAAGTCACAGCAGATTTGTGGTCATCCCAGCCGGGACCGCCACCTCTTCTATGAACCTACCCGCTCACTCCCATCATCCTCAGAGGCTCTGCTTCTGTTGCCCCCTGTCATCTGAGGCTCGGTGGGTGTTGACCAGAGAAAGGGCCTTCTCAGTCATGGCACCAAAACTTTGGAACTCCCTCCTTGGGAGGAAAGCGATGGCGAACCCAAACAGCATGATAAAAAGTAGAGACATCACCCAGGCAGCAAAAGTCCACATGGTCAAAGCAATGGTATTCCCAGTAGTCATGTATGGCTATGAGAGTTGGATTATAAAAAAGGCCGAGTGCCGAAGAATAAATTCTTTTGAACTATGGTGCTGGAGAAGACTCTTGAGAGTCCCTTGGACTGCAAGAAGATCAAATCAGTCCATCCTAAAAGAAATCAACCCTGACTGTTCCCTGGAAGGCCAGATAATGAAACTGAAGCTCAAATACTTTGGCCACCCAACGAGAAGGGAGCACTCACTGGAGAAGAAGACCCTGATGCTGGGAATGGTTGAAGGTCAAAGAAGACGGGGACGGCAAAGGATGAGATGGTTAGACAGTGTCATTAATGCAACGAACATGAAATTGAGCCAACTTCAGAGGACGGCGGAAGACGGGAAGGCCTGGCGTGATCTGATCCATGGGGTCGCAAAGAGTCGGACTCGACTGTGCGACTGAACAACAACAACAACCCCAGGGAGATCCGTCTGTCTGTCTCCCTCTATCGGTGTCTTTCACCAGCAGGTGCCGTCCTTTTTGTTTCATCTAGTATATCCCCAGTAACAATATTGGCCCTCCTAGTGCTTTGTGTTTATGTGTTTTTATTGAATTTTATCCTTTTAACTGTATTTTTAATTGCTTAATTTTTTTTTTTATGTTTGCTGACTTGTGGACACTGTTTGGGTGGGAAAGTGGCCTAAAATATTTAAAATAATAATAGTGCATTGTTTGCCATCGAATTGCAGCTGACTCGCGGCCACCACACAGGAGAAAGACATTCAGCGGTGATTTGCCATGGCCCGCCTCTGGGTAGCAACCCCGATCTTCCTTGGGGGTCTCCCATCCAAGGACTAACCGTGGCTCACCCATCTTAGCTTCTGGCATCTGATGACATCGGGCTAGCCTGGGACCTCCAAGTCAGGGTGAAAAGTGTCATTTTTAACGTTAACATTCCTAAAAGGCAAACTAAAGTCAAAAAAGATCCAGGTGGTCAGCCGTGTTGGTCCACGCCTGAGAGGAAAGAATGGAGAGTATCTGTTTACTTCCCACAATTAGAAAGGATACCTTTACACATTTATCTGCTATTGTGAAATATTTATTGCTTTAGAACTGTTTATTTATTTATTTATTTATTCAGGTATTTCTACCCCGCCCTACCCCGCGAGCGGGCTCAGGGCGGCTTACAAAGGCATAAGCCCATACATAAAATTTATAAAATCCGATAAAATCACAAATCACAACCAACATACTATTAATAATAATAAAGTGCTTTAAATTTCAAGATGGTCTGCAGTTGGCACCTGCAGGGAATTGCCCCTGCAGACTTTAATCATGATGAAATCATCCTGGTAATATTAGTCCAAGCTAAACGGCTGGTCTTGCTGTCATATAGATGGCGCCAGGCTATCAAGGGCACTCCAACTTGATGGTCTTTCCCTCGTTGGTGATGGTGGAAGCGGCGGCCCCTACATGAAAGCCTGGTGGAAGAGCTCCGTCTTGCAGGCCCTGCGGAATTGCAAAAGATCCCGCAGGGCCCTGATCTCCTCCGGGAGCTCATTCCACCAGGTAGGGGCCGCCACTGAGAAGGATCTTGCCCTTGTCGCGGCATAGCGTATCTCTCGGGGGCCCGGAACCACTAAGCGTCTCTGGGTCCCCGACCGAAGTGCTCTTGGGGGTGTATACGGGGAAAGGTGGTCCCTTAGGTAGGTTGGACCCCGGCCATATAGGGCTTTAAAGGTAAGCACCAGCACTTTGAAGCAGATTCGGTATGCTATAGGCAGCCAGTGCAGCGCCTTCAACCCAGGCTTGATGTGCTCCCACCTGGGGAGGCCCATCAGCAGCCTAGCTGCCGCGTTCTGCACCAGCTGCAGCCTCCGGATCAGCAACAAAGGCAGCCCCATGTAGAGAGCGTTACAGTAGTCTAACCTTGAGGTGACCGTCGCATGGATCACTGTAGCCAGATCTTTGCGGTCGAGGAAAGGAGCCAACTGCCGAGCCTGCCTTAGATGGTAAAATGCAGACCTGGCAGTGGCTGCTACCTGGGCCTCCATTGTTAAGGAGGAGTCCAGGAGCACTCCCAGACTCCTAACCTCCGACGCAGGCACCAAAGGTACCCCATCGAAGGTCGGGAGAGGGAGCCCTAACCCCAGACCGTTCCGACTCAGGCCCAGGACCTCCGTCTTCGCTGGGTTTAATTTCAAGTTGACTTTATAACTTCAGCTTGTTATTTAGTTTGTCTTCTCACAACTTCATTATGTTCAGTGTTCCATCTAAGCTGAGTTAGTGTGAGCTAGCTCACAGTTTTTTAGCCTCCGGCTCACACATTTTTGTCTCAGCTCAGGAAGGAGGGCTCCAGAGCACACTGATTTATGCAGCAGCCAAATCGCTCGCTCACAACTTTAATGCCAGCAGCTCACAAAGAAGAATTTTTGCTCACAAGACTCCACAGCTTTGAGGGAACATTGCCCACGAGTGCCGTCAATGGACATGGGCGCCACCTTAGATTTTAGAGCTGTGTTTGCTGGAGTCCGTGTAAAAAAATCATGAAAACGCTTCAGGATCTGCATCTAGGGGTCTGTGTTTTCACACCTCATTAGCATAACTCATTAGCATAAATTATTTACATATGCCACACCCCCTGACATCACCGGAAGTGTGTCAGAAGGCAACACCCACTGCTCAGGCTCCACTGGACTGTTTTGGATTGCTAGCTATTGGGGGGGGGGATGTGCAGCTCTGTCCTCGCAGAGGAGGGAGAGCTTGTACCTGAATAAAGCTTGGTCTTAAAGGTGCCAATGGACTGTTTTGGGCCAGGGGGCCAGGGGGAGCTCTGCAACTTACCTGGCTGCTTCTGGCTCTGACTGAGGGCTGCTGGGAGCAGGGGGTGGGGCTTGTTGCATGTGCCCACCCCCTGGGCTCTTTACTGCCGGAGCTCCGCTCCTGTGCGCTCCTGCAGGAAATGACCCCTGCCTACCATTCCAAAGTATTTGAAGAAGTGAGCCTTCCACACGAAAGCTCATACCTTGAATAAAGCATTTTTGGTGTTAAAGGTGCCACCAGGCTCTAAGAAGAAGAAGAAGAGATTGGATTTATACCCTGCCCTTCACTACCCGGTCACACACTGTCTTGACGTTTTCATTGAGTTATCTACTACGACTCCAAGATCTCTCTCTTGGTCAGTCTCTGCCAGTTCAGACCCCATCAACGTGTATTTATAGTTAGGATTTTTTGCTTTAATGTGCATCACTTTGCACTTGGCCACATTGATCCCCATTTGCCACGTTGACGCCCACTCGCCCATCCTCGACAGATCCCTTTGGAGTGCCTCACAATCCTCCCTGCTTGTCACCACCTTGAACAACGTGTCATCTGCAAATTTAGCCACTTCACTGCATACTCCCAACTCTAAATCATTAATAAACAAGTTAAAAAGCACCAGAGGAAAGAGGAAAGAAAAGTATATTCATAAGGGATGTGATCTAGGTCAAACATGAATGGCCTAGTGGTTTTCTTAACTTTCTTCAGTTTAAGCCTGAATTTTGCAATGAGTAGTTCATGATCTGAGCCACAGTCAGCTCCAGGTCTTGTTTTTACTGACTGTATGAAGTGTCTCCATCTTTGACTGCAAATGATATAATCAATCTGATTTCAGTGTTGCCCATCTGGTGATGTCCATGTGTAGACTTGCCTCTTAGGTTGTTGGAAGAGGATGTTTGCTATGACCAGCGTGTTCTCTTGACAAAACTCTGTTAGCCTTTTCCCGGCTTCATTTTGTTCTCCAAGGCCAAATTTGTCCATTATTCCGGTTACCTTTTGACTTCCTACTTTAGCAACAAAAATGATATAATAGGAGCCTACTTACCATAAATTCTACAATAAATGCTACAATAAGTTCTATACAACTTTCAGCAAGTTCTACACAGTAAGTTCTACCACAGTCCCATATCACTTATAAGGGTTGCCAGTTCTGGATTGGAAAATACCTGGAGACCTTGGGGGTGGATCCGGGAGAGGGCAGGGTTTGGGGAGAGGAGGGGCCTCAGCAGGGTACCATGGCACAGAGTCCACCCTATCAAAGCAGCCATTTTCTGCAGGGGAGCTGATCTCTATCAGCTGGAGATCAGTTGTAAAAGAGGGAGATCTCCAGACCCCACCTGGAGGCTGGCAACCCTATCATTTATCCAAGTAAGTTTGTGAGCCGTTTTGTCCAGTCAGCCCTGGATTAACCATTAAGCAAAATAAGCACGTGCTTAGGGCACCAATGGAAGCGAGGGACTACGGAGGCGGAGGTTTGCTTATACTGCTTACTGCTATTTACTAAGTTTATATTATATTTATTTATTATTTATTATTTGTATTTCTATCCCGCCCTCCCCGTAGGCTCAGGGCGGCTTACAAGTCATATTACCAAATCATAACATAACATAAAACAATACATAAGGACAGAAGCGTCATCCAGAAATGCCTGCAGCTGTGTTGCCACCGCTCTCTCTATCAATTTGCCCCAAAAGGGCAAATTAGACACCGGTCGATAGTTGGCCAATTCGGCCGGGTCTAGAGATGGCTTTTTTAAGAGAGGGCGGACCATTGCTTCCTTGAGTGCCCCAGGGAATCGTCCTTCTACGAAAGACTTGTTAATAATCTCCCGCAGGGCACCTCGAAACCCCTCGTGACCCATTTTGATGAGCCAGGAGGGGCACGGATCAAGGTCACATGTGGTTGGGCGCACTACCGCAAGCAATCTGTCAACTTCTTCCAGGCTGAGTTGGTCAAAACTTACTAAACCCGGCTCCAAAGACGTGCAAGGGGCCTCAAGTTCACTTACTGTATCAATCGTAGCGGGGAGGTCACGGCGGAGCGCCAAGACTTTCTCTGCAAAATAGCTCGCAAATGCCTCGCAGCCGATGTCCAATTCCCTTACATTTTGCTTGCCATGTGGCAGAGTTGTCAATGACCGAATCGTGCTAAATAATAAATAAGTTTGGTTTGGTGTAGTGGTTAAGTGCACGGATTCTAATCTGGGAGAACCGGGTTTGATTCCCCACTCTTCCACTTGCAGCTGCTGGATGACCTTGGACAAGCTGTTCCTGAAAGAGCAGTTTGTGTCAGAGCTCTCTCAGCCCCACCCACCTCACAGGGTGTCTGTTGTGGGGAGGGGAAGGGAAAGGAGTTTGTAAGCCGCTCTGAGACTCCAAGTGAAGGGCGGGGTATAAATCCAATCTCTTCTCTTCTCTTCTTCTTCAAGTTTATACTCAGGGCTCTTTTTGTAGAAAAAGTCCAGCAGGAACTCATTAGCATAATAGACCACACGCAACAGCAGAAACTCATTAGCATATTAGGCCACACCCCTGATTGCACCGCTCATTGGCATATTAAGCCGCATTCCCATGTTACCAGAAGTGTGGTCATCCAGCCTCACCCACCTTTTGCTTCGTATTCTGTTTACCTTGTTTGTGGTCAAAACCCAGGGCTTTTTTGTAGCAGGAGCTCCTTTGCATGTTAGGCCACACACCCCTAATGTAGCCAGTCCTAATGAGTTTCTGCTGTTGGGTGTGGCCTATTATGCTAATGAGCTCCTGCTGGGTGTGGCCAACTCGGGAGCCAGCCGGAACTCCGTTCCTGTGCGTTCCTGCCCCAAAATAGCCCTGTTTATACTTAATATAGTTGTGGGATCTGGCCTGGGGGATGACCTGGAAGAATACTGAATTTTTAAATCTCTTGTTTCACCTTCAGCCCTTATTGAGCCTCAGTGTCTTGCCAGTTAAGCAATAGAAGGGCAGAGGGGCACCCTTGTCGGGCTGTGCTGAGAGCGTCAGTTGGCCTTAGCCCAGCCCTGTGTACAGGGCAACCCTATTGCCTCCACAGAAAAGCCCTCTGGAACAGTTCAGTTTTGCATAGTTTGTGGAAAGCCAGGAGAACGGGAGCCTTCCCTGAACTCCTTGGGCAAGCCATTCCCTAAGGTGGGAGCCACAACGGAGAAGGCCACGCGTACGGAACGTGGTTGATTATATATGGCTTGGAAGGGCTGTGCAGAGCGTGTTCTTTGCATGCTGAAGCTCCCGGATCCAGTCCTTACCATCTCCACTTAAAAAGATATTCTGAGTTTGCCCTGTAATATCTGAGCTGGGGCCAGACCGACTGGAGCAGCCAGTGGTCTGGCCCAGGGGGTCCACATGCTTTCCTCTGGTGGAGGTCCAACAGCTGCGTGGAGACAGGCCATCGTCTGCTCCCAGCCCTCTTCTTGTTTGAAATACTCATGTTGGAAAATGTCCATTGGTTGTTTTCCGTCCAATGCTTTTGTTTAGTCCTTGGCACGACAACTGGAAAGTAATTTTGTTCCCTTTGGCTCCTTTTGTGGTCTCGTCTAGGGGTTCTTGCTCTGATTTCCCAACCGCTTTTTCTCATGGTGGACTCTAGAACATCAGAATGACCCTGCTGGATCAAACCAGTGGTCCGTCTAGTCCAACGTCCTGTCTCATACGATGGCCAACCAGTTGCCCCGGAAGACCAACATACAGGACACAGAGGCCTTCCCCTGACGTTGCCTCCTGGAACTAGTATCCAGAAGTCTACCGAACTTCATAATATATGGGCCACAAGTCTCTACGTCAGATGTCTTCCCCTTCTCAGCCTTCTACAGGACGACAACCTCTCAGACTACGGTTGCACCAGATCGAGGTCCTTCTCTTTTTTAATTAATATCTATATATATATCCAGAAAGCTGTGTTTGCATTCCTGTTGTCCGCCAAACCTTATTTTCACATCTGAACTCTTTTTAACAAAGGTATTACCCCAAGTAGAAAAGCTGCACAATCTTTTTTTGCTCTCCCCCCCGCCCCCACTTCACCAACCTTTTGCTTCGCTCTAAACCACAGTCATTTTGTTAGACATTGAAAATGTCTTGATTTAGTTGTCGTGCTATTTCGGGCTTGTCCTGCCCCCTGCAGTGGTAATAAGGATGGGGTTCCCCGCTGGGCCCCGAAGAATACCATTTCACGGCCGCCACATAGCTGGCGGCTTTTATTTATGGAGCCAAGAAAATGAATGGGTATTAGTGTCCAAACATTTCAACATGCTCCTGCAGCCATGCACAAAAGGGACTGATTTGCAGCAAATTTCCACTTATTTTCCGAGAGTTATTTAGCTTGCAAGAAGCTTGGCTGAACGTTCTGATGGCGGAGGAGAGAGAAGGAAGAAATGACCATTTGAGGAGCCAATTTTTTTTTTATATGGGTTTCTAAAAACCTTAAGAAGTGCTGCGTTTCTCCTGAATAAGGGATAATGCCCCCTCCAGCTCAGACTGTGAGGTTTTACACGGATATGTGAATAAGTCCTTCTTCTTTTATTCCTTCTTGGACTCCCCCCCCCCCAACCGCCCACAACAGAGAGGGAATCAGGCGCTTCTTCAAAGTTGGGGCTTACTTGGCTACATAATGAGGGATGGGTGGCAGAAGCGTGGACAAAGGCTGAGCGTTGTCAAATACCCGGCGGCGACATTAAAAAGGAAAGGTATTTCTGTTGCCTGTTCCGTCTGCAACCTGTTGGGGGCAGCGCAGTGCTTGTTTCTGCTCCCTTCCTAGAGAGACGTCTGTCTGGAGAGATCACTGGGGCTTTTGTCTTAAGAGTTCTGAGAGGGCAAAACAGAACTGCTCAAATAGGCTGTACGGTCGACCTGTATTCCGGCGTCTTTCTTTGACCTGGTCTATACAGGCTGAATTATGAAGGGGGTCAAGGCTGGTAAAATGGTAGGCAGCCCAACCAGCAGCTGGGAGGGGAGCACACCACAACTCACCAAGGGGGTTGACATGGTGCTGAAATTTACCTAGACCAAGCTGGTGGTGGCGCAGTAGCCTCTGTCCCCTCTCCTCACCTCCCAAACACTTGCCATTATCCGTGGACTCCATGTAGAGCGACCATCTCCGGGATGGGAAGATCCCGGAGGTTAGGGGGTGAAGCTTGGGAAGGCTGAGTTTGCGGAGGGGAAGAAGACTCACAGAGTCTACACTCCATTGCTATTTTCTCCAGGGCAAGTAATCTTGGTAGCTTGGGAAAGGCAGTGGCTCAGTGCTAGAGTATCGGCTTGCCATGTAGAAGGTCCCAGGGTTCAATCCCTGGCATCTCCAGTTAAAAGGACAAGGTAGATACTAGGAGGTGATGTGAAAGACCTCTTCCCGAGATCCTGGAGAGCTTCTGCCCATCTGAGCCCAGATGGCGGCTACAAGCATGGACGGCTTCAAAGGGAATTAGATAAGCATATGGAGCAGAGGTCCATCATTGGCTATTAGCCACAAGGTATAGATAGGGACTCTGGGGCAAGTGATGCTCTGTCATCTTGGTGCTTGGGGGGGGGTCAACAGTGGGAGGGCTTCTAATGTTCTGACCCCACTGGTGGACCTCCTGATGGCACTGGTATTTCTGGCCACTGTGTGATACAGAGTGTTGGTCTGGATGGGCCTTTGGCCTGATCCAACATTGGCTTCTCTTATGTTCTTATATGGAACAGAGATCCATCAGTGGCTGTTAGCCACAAGGTATAGATGGGAACTCTCGGTCTGGGGCAAGTGATGCTCTGTATTCTTGGTGCTTGGGGGGGGGCAGCAGTGGGAGGGCTTCTAATGTCCTGGCCCCACTGGTGGACCTCCTGATGGCACCTGGTATCTTTGGCCACTGTGTGACACAGAGTGTTGGTCTGGATGGGCCTTTGATCCAACATTGGCGTCTCTTAAGTTCTGATGTTCTTAATAGGATGGTTCAGTATAAGACAGCTTCATCGGTTGTAATTCTGGGGGGACTCCAGGACCCACCTGGAGGTTGGCAACCCAAAGTTCATAGTGGCTCCAGCAGCAGAAGCACCTCTAAGGTAAGGGTGCTGCAGGTTTTGTGCCAAACATGTCTGGGGGTTGGATGTCAACTGTGACAATCAGCAGGTGTGAATCCATCACCGGGGCTGTCCGGTTTGGCGGCGAACGGCTTCAACACCCGCCAAAAAGGTTTGTGTCTTCTTCTTTCAAGACCAAAAGTGGGGGGGGGGGGAAATCCTGCCATTCCAAACTGATTGGCACCCCTGAGTGTTGCTGAAGACTTCTTAGATTAAACACTGATGAGTCACATTTCTTTGCAAACATTGCATTTATTTGAGAGAGAATTAGGTGAACTGTGATGGATTCCACTGTCTTTTTAAGCAGTTGCCCAGCCAAGACGGAGGTGCCCAGCCTCAGCCGGACTTCTCTCACCTCCCTGACTGGTACCACCATTGCCCAGGTCCCAAGGAAGCTCCCAGACCACGGCAGCCAGGAGGAAGCAGGAGATATCTTGGGCCACGTGGGGTTGTGTGACACTTTGAGGCAGCCCTGGAACAGTTGAATCCTCAGATGGTAAGCGGTATACATGGGGAGGTGTTGTTTTTGAATCCTTCCTTGTAGATATAGCCAAACAAACTTCCTTCAACGAAAAGAGACAGCATGTCAGAGAGACAAGATCTAGCATGTTCTCTTCCCTGATTATTTACGTGCACAATAACTTGGGCATACAGTTCTGCAGTGAATTCCACAGGGCCTGCAAGACGGAGCTC
>NW_015170888.1:702571-756804 GCF_001447785.1 Gekko japonicus
TGCAAGACTGAGCTTTTCCGGCAGGCCTTTGGCTGAGGCAGTGGACGTCCATAGATGGCCTCCCTGAGGTTGTTATCACTCTGTTAACAACTACAGGCTATGGCCAGGAACCTCCCACAACCAGGGAATTGTTGGTTTGTTTGTTGTTGTTGTTTTGTTATTAGCTGTGTGACTGCCATTTTAATGTTTATGAAGATGTTTTAAACTTTAATGTTATTTTATTAACAATTTTTTTTTGTATAAATGACGTCATTGCCCGCTCTGAGACCACTTCTGGGAAGGGCGGGCTATAAATGTGATGAATGAATGAATAAATAAAATCTCAGATCTTCTATCCACAGTCGATTCTGTCATCATCGTACCCTACCGTCTCTTACTATTGCATACGTAGAACTCAATCCCTCCTTCTCTGTCAGATTTCTAACCTTCCCCACTCTAGCCATGTAGGAGGGGCTGTGGCTCAGTGGTAGAGCATCTGATTTGCATGCAGAAGGTCCCAGGTTCAATCCCCGGCTTCTCCAGTTAAAAGGACTGGGCAGTAGGTGATGTGAAAGACCTCCAGCTGAGACCCTGGAGAGCTGGATAGAGGGGCTGTGGCTCAGTGGAAGAGCATCTGCTTGGCATGCAGAAGGCCCCAGGTTCAATCCCCGGCATCTCCAGTTAAAAGGACTGGGCAGGAGGTGATGTGAAAGACTTCCAGCTGAGACCCTGGAGAGCTGGAAAGAGGGGCTGTGGCTCAGTGAAAGAGCATCTGCCTGGCATGCAGAAGGTCCCAGGTTCAATCCCCGGCATCTCCAGTTAAAAGGACCGGGCAGGAGGTGATGTGAAAGACCTCTGCCTGAGACCCTGGAGAGCTGTAAAGAGGGGCTGTGGCTCAGTGGAAGAGCATCTGATTTGCATGCAGAAGGTCCCAGGTTGAATCTCCTGACATCTCCAGGTAAAAGGGTCAGGCAGCAGGTGATGTGAAAAGTCCTCTGCCTGAGACCCTGGAGAGCTGCTGCCAGTCTGAGTAGACAATGCAGACCTTGATGGGCCAAGGGTCTGACTCAGTATAAGGCCGCTTCATATGTTTGTGTGTTTTATTTTATTGGGCACGCACATACTGAGTACAGCAATTAAGCCTTCTATACTGTACAACCAGTAGACACAGAATCACAGAGTTGGATGGGGCCACAGAGGCCATCTAGTCCAACCCCCTGCTCACTGAAGGACGAGCCAAGAGCATCCCTGACAAGTGTTTGTCCACCTGCTACTTAAAGACTACCAGTGAGGGGGAGCTCACCACCTCCCTGGACAGCGGATTCCACTGTTGCATAACTCTCACTGTAAAAAAAGTTTTTCCTAATATCCAGCCGATACCTTCCCGCCCTTAATTTAAACCCACTATTGCCCTTAATTTAAACCCATTATAAGTGACAGCCCTTCAGATACTTAGAGCAATCATGTCACCCCTCAAGCTCATCTTCTCCAGACTAAACATTCCAGACTAAACGTCCTCCAGAGTAAACACGTTGGGCTTGGACCAGGACACTGTGGGTTACTTGATCTCCTAGGAGAAACACAAATGTCACAAATAGGAATGCAAATGCATTCTTTAAAATAAATTGATCCCAATATGTTTAAGGCTTTATTTATTTATTTATAAAACATATAACTAAGTTTTTGGAGGGGCGTTGCCTGCATCTACGCCATCAAGGCAGTTAAAAGATTAAAGGTAAAGGTAAAGGTAAAGGTTCCCTTGCTCGAATGCCAGTCGAATCCGACTCTAGGGTTGCGGTGCTCACCTCTGTATCAAAGCCAAAGAGCCAGCGCTGTCCGAAGACGTCTCCGTGGTCATGTGGCCGGCATGACTAAACACCAAGGCGCACGGAACGCTGTTCCCTTCCCACCGAAGCGGTACCTATTTATCTACTTGCAATGTCTTGCTTTCGGACTGCTAGGTTGGCAGGAGCTGGAACTAGAGAGTTAAAAGATTAAAAACATAAATAATAAAAAACACATTTTTTTTAAAAAAAGCATTACAACCAGCAGAAACACATCATTAAAACAATTAAAACTAAACCTCAAATACACATGTAAAAACATAAGAACAACAATGAAAACAAAGGGCAGGAAGGAGTGACCACTCAGGGGAAGGGCAGGGGAAGATGGCAACAGATGGAGATGGGAGAGTCTCTCTGGGGAGAAAAATTCAGAGTTTTGGTGCCATGACTAAGAAGACCCTCTCCTGAGTTGCCACCCAACTAATCTCAAGACATTGGTACATCAGGACCAGGGCCTTGAGAGATTACTGTAGTGGTCAGCAGTGTTCCCTCTAAGCTGAGTTAGTGTGAGCTAGCTCACAGTTTTTTAGCCTCCGGCTCACACATTTTTGTCTTAGCTCAGGAAGGGATGGCTCCAGAGCAAACTAGTTTATGCAGCAGCCAAATCGCTCGCTCACAACTTTAATGCCAGCAGCTCACAAAGTAGAATTTCTGCTCACAAGACTCCACAGCTTAGAGGGAACATTGGTGGTCAGGTAGGTTTGTAAGAGAGTCAGTAGTCCTTCAGGTATGCTGGGCCCAAGCCATTTCGGGCTTTAAAGGTCAACACCAGAACCTTGAATTGTGCCTGGAAACAATCTGGGAGCCAGGGTAGGTGGGCCAAGACAGGTGTGATAGGGTCCCTACGATCCTAGGACATCCCCTGGAGATGTTCATTTGGGTATTAAAAAATTATAACCTAAACTGAAATCTGTTTTTAAAAACATCTAGTCTATGTTGGGGGGGGGGGGGATGACCATCAGTAATACTTGGAAATGCTTGGATCTGCCAGTGAATCCAGAACCATCTGTCTGAGTTTGAGTTCATAAAGGTCAGAGGCTGACTCTGAAGACAGAGGTGTTTTCCAGCCAGCAGAGTTACTAAGATACGAAAAGGGATCAAGGATGAGGAGGTGAAACCTCTCAGCTTCAAATTCCCTTCAAAATAGCCAGTGGATGCAGAAAGTGACTTGGAGAAATCTGTCCTTTGCCCCAGCACTATTCCCTGCCCAATATTTCCCCCCGCACACATTATTAGCCCCTGAACAGGACTCAAACTTTGTTCTGATGCTTCAGACCAACACAGCCCACCTGAAACTAAATTAAGGTTATTGATAATTGACAGGTTGATTTAAAATATCCATTAAGGCTCTGCAGTCCAAACACTGGATGCCGGGAGGCCTTTATTAGGAAGTGGCATATGTGAGGACTCCCTCTACATCCTAGATACACACGGGTACATTCTATATGTGACAGCAGCCATGAAATTAAAAGACGCCTGCTCCTTGGGAGGAAAGCGATGGCGAACCTAAACAGCATGATAAAAAGTAGAGTCATCACCCTGCCAACAAAAGTCCGCATGGTCAAAGCAATGGTATACCCAGTAGTCATGTATGGCTGCGAGAGCTGGACTATAAGGAAGGCCAAGCGCCGAAGAATAGATTCTTTTGAACTATGGTGCTGGAGAAGACTCTTGAGAGTCCTTTGGACTGCAAGAAGATCAAATCAGTCAATCCTAAAAGAAATCAACCCTGACTGTTCCCTGGAAGGCCAGATAATGAAACTGAAGCTCAAATACTTTGGCCACCAAATGAGAAGGGAGCACTCACTGGAGAAGACCCTGATGCTGGGAAAGATTGAAGGTCAAAGAAGACGGGGACGGCAAAGGATGAGATGGTTAGACAGTGTCATTGATGCAACGAACATGAAATTGAGCGAACTTCAGAGGACGGCGAAAGACAGGAGGGCCTGGCGGGAGCTGGTCCATGGGGTCGCGAAGAGTCGGACTCGACTGTGCGACTGAACAACAACAACAACAACAACATTCTATATGATTGCTTTAGTGCACTGCCATAAATTTGTGCATGGCTTGCACTTGAATTCTTGGCAATTCTATCATTTTTGTTGTTGTTGTTGCAAAGCATCTCTAGGAAACCATTTAGACCCATGAAACTCCTTGCCTGGCATTCCTTTTTCGATACTGGTGATTCTAGTACAGGTAGGGTTCCCAGCCCCCAGGACCCAGTGGGGGTCCCCCCACTTTTAGGGGCTCCAAACCATTGGTGGCCAGATGGCTGTTGGGGGAAACCCCACCCCTAAACAGGGATGTCACTCCATGACATCTCTGATGCAATAATGTCATTCAGAAGTGATGTCATCACATCCCTGAGGTCGGGGGCGACACTCTAGTTTTTGGGCAAACTCTATGGTTTTAAAGGCAGAAAACATATAGTTTTGCCCAAAAAGTAGAGCGTCACCCCCCCCCCCATGTCAGTGATGTGATGATATCACTTCCAGGTGACCAGAAGGACCAGAAGGACCCAGGAGCCCCACTTCGGCTGCCAGAAATGACCTGGCAACCCTAAGTATATCTTAAATGTTTCATTTTCTTTTTCAAAATACCCAAATTTGGTTCTGTACTCGGTCATGCTTGGCTCCAGAGCTAAGAAGTACAGATCTCTACGACACTGAAGCTGGACTAGATGAACTCTTGAGTTACCTCCAGCTTGGAGGGTCTCTGATTCTGCAGGTGTTTCTGCAGGCACGTGGGATTTTAGCCGATCGAGAGCATGGTGATTTCAGTTCTGAGCAGTTCTCGGTATTTCAGCTAGGCTTTGCCAGGAGTCCCTGGCAACCAGCAGAAGAGCTGGGGATGGGGACAAAAGGGGGTGTACCACTGGCTATACTGCTACATCACTTGGGGGGGGGGACCCAGAAGTGATGTAAGGTAGCTCAAGGAATCACAGAAAACTCTGCAGGAAAACCATTGAGTTTCTGATGATTTCTAGAGCCACCCTATGTTACTTCTGGGTTTTCCCTGGAAGTGACATAGCAACACACTGCCTTTTTTGAATTTTTTCTCCCACCACTCGGAGCAATGATGTAGTGGTTAAGAGCAGCGGACTCTAATCTCAAGGACCAGGTCTGATTCCCCACTCCTCCTCCACATGAAGCCTGTTGGGCAGGAACAATATCAATATTAGTGACATCCAGAGGTCATTTCGGGGGGGAACACGGGGGAACGCAGTTCCCCTGGTGAGGTGCAGGGGGCGGGGCACATGACGAAGCCCCGCCCCCTGCTTCCGCCGCCCCGCTTCCGGCCCTCATTCAGCCAGGAGGAGGCAGGAGAAGAGGGAAGGTAAGTTGCTTCCTCCCCGCCTCTCCCCACCCCTGACTGCCTGGTGCCAGGGAGGGCCTCGGCAGGGCTTCCTCGCACTCCCGCTGGCCTTGCAGGTCCACCGCCGGGCCCCTGATGTCAGGGGGTGTGGCATATGCTAATGAGTTATGCTAATGAGTCCCCCTAGCTCTTTTTCTACGAAATGACCCCTGGTGACATCAATAGCGTTAGTATTATACCACCAACAGCCTGATGTAATGCAGACCAACCGTCTGCATATTGTGATTGCTGCAAACGTCGACCATCGTTACATTACTTGTACTGGCACTTTATTATATTTAGGATTGCATTGTGATTTCATCAGTCTTCTTGTTTTAGTGTTTTTACACAGTTTTTAATCCACCCTGAGACTGCTTTGCAGGGAGGGCAGGATATGTGAAATAAATAAATAGATAATAAATAAATAAATAAACTTCTCCATTAGGAACAGTGCCTGGGGCCCACAATACTTTTAGGGGCCCACGAAAATGTTTTAACTTATTTTAAAATCAAAAGAGGAAAAAAATGAACAGGGGTCATTTCCTGCAGGAGCGCACAGGAGCGGAGCTCCGGCAGTAAAGAGCCCAAGGGGCGGGCACATGCAACAAGCCCCACCCCCTGCTCCCAGCAGCCCTCAGGCAGAGCAGGAAGCAGCCAGGTATGCTGCAGAGCCCCCCCCAGCCCAAAACAGCCCAGTGGCACCTTTAAGGCCAAGTTTTATTCAGGTACAAGCTCCCCCTCCTCTGCGAGGACAGATCTGCACGTCCCCCCCTCCAGTAGCTAGCAATCCAAAACAATCCAGTGGAGCCTGAGCGGTGGGTGTTGCCTTCTGACATGCTTCCGGTGATGTCAGGGGGTGTGGCATATGCAAATAAGTTATGCTAATGAGTTATGCTAATGAGCTCCTGTACCTCTTTTTCTACGAAATGACCCCTGGCTGAGGGTGTCAAATATCGTGGGTCTAGTCCTCACAGTGCAGTGCTTGCGAGCAATGTAGGGTCTGGCCTACATTGGTGAATCACTCGAGGAAGAAAAAATTCAAATTGGATGCACTGGGCTTACTCCTCCTCCCTCCTTCTCTCTTTTACTCTCTTTTCTTTTCCTACGCCCAGACCAACCCATCTGCTTTTTCATTGCAAATGGGGCTACATCTCCTTGTGAAAAAGCCTTCCTCGTTAATAACTTCGGGTCTCGAGGAAGAAGAAGAAAAGCAGACACAAATACCCTTAAAAGTTGAAAGCCCCCCCCCACAACTTTTTTTCCAAATGTAGATGAGCCCAGATTAAGAAAGCAGTAATTAATTTTGTTTGACCTCCAGCCGAATTTCTTTTCTAAAGCTGTCATAAAGAGAAAGAGGCCAGAGAGAAGAAGGGAAACAGTGTAACAATGCAATTAAACCCTTGTAATGAGGTCAGCCAGTGGACTTGTTGCCACTGATATCATTATAGAAATGAAGAGACATTACGGATGGCCTGACACTCCACCCCCCCTTGATTTGTTCCTCCTGACTTTAACTCTTTAACAGTCAGATATGTCTTTTTATGTAATGGCTTGACACCGGAGCAAAAGGGTGCCTTCCTTCTCTGATCTGTAACGGGTGACTCTGGGATGTGAACAGATGCACAAATCTCTATGCGATTGCTGAATACACATGGAGCTGCCTTATAGCGACCGTTGGCCCATCGAGGCCCGTCTTGTCTGCTCTGAATGACACCAATTTCTCAGGGCTGAGGTCTTTCACATGCCCTACTGCTGCATCCTTTTAACTGGAGAGGCTGGGGATTGAACCTGGGACCTTCTGTGTGCAAAGCAGATGAGCTACCACTGGGCCACAGCCACTGTTCCCTCTAAGCTGTGGAGTCTTGAGAGCAAAAAATCTACTTGTGAGCGAGTGATTTGGCCACTGCATAAATTGGTTTGCTCTGGAGCCATCCTTTCTGAGCTAAGACAAAAATGTGTGAGCCGGAGGCTAAAATAAACTGAGCTAGCTCACACTAACTCAGCTTAGAGGGAACACTGGCCACAGCCCCTCCTCAGAGTGGTACTCCCATGGCCTTCCTTATGCATGGAATGGCCACCATGTGGATATGAACATGGTAGCAATGTACTCTGGTTGGCTCCACCTCCCGCGGCAGCCATTTTATGGTTCTGCCCACCATTCTATGTCAGTGTTGCATTCAGGGCAGAGCCTGGTGCTTTTATCTTACATGGGGCTTCTGGGATGCACAAATACAATCACAATCAGTCAAGGCAAGAGATAAGAGCAAGGTGAACGGACCAGTACAGAGTCAGGGAGCCAAATGTTCACTCCACAGGTCAGGGGAACATGAAGGTCTGGAGTCCAGGGTTCAAAGCTTGGACGCCAAAGCAGAAGATGGGGTCTAGGTTTCCAGCTGGAAAAGCAAACACAAATTAAACAGGACAGGGTGCAAGGCAGCAAGGCAAGGTAGTAATCTGTTCACTGTGTGGGTTGGCTCACAGAAAAAACTGCTTCCACGTCAATCCTTGTTCAATGTGTTCCTTTTATCTGCCTCATTAGCTGACTCATCCCCTGAAGCCCAAGTGTTGCTACTTACCAGCTTGTCATTCCTGTTCCTGTAATGACTCTACTCCAGGAACTTGATCACTTTATGCAATTAAAGGAGCACTTCTTCATCTTTCTTGGGCTGTCAAGTGTTGTCTCCATCTTCTGCACTCTGCTGGCTCAGGAGAAGCGGTGGTGACTGACACTCTGATCTCTGTCTCATTGCTTTAGTCTCCTGGCAGAATGATGCTTCTTTTGCTGGATCTGCTTCTAGATTCTGTTGCTCAGGCAGGCATTCCACTGGTGCAGGGTCTGATTCTTCCATTTCCTAATCTTTAGAGGAGGGGGCAGCTGGCTGGCTGATGACAGTCAGAATTTCAAAGGAGCCTGCAGACTCAAAAAAGTTTGAGGATCACTGATCTAGATACCAGTATTTGGAAGAGTTGATAACTCTCGCCCCAGTCATTTGGGTCTTTTGTCTCTGACTTCTTGCTGCCGATGTCCTAGAGCTTCCTTGAAAGGACCTTTAAAGTTTGGGTGGGCTGGAGAAAGCTTAATCTCTCCCCCCCCCCAAGATATCTTACAGTTTAGTCTTTCCTCCAGCAGGTTGGTAATTAGTATTTAACTTGGTATTTAACTTTTTTTAAACATGCATATGATATTTATTTATTTATTTATTTATTAGATTTATACCCCGCCCTCCCCAGCGGGCTCAGGGCAGCTACAACAGAGGCAATTGCCATAACAACAGTTAAAACAACATAAAAACAATCATTAAACAGTATAAAACAATCTTTAAGTAAAGTGTGGTGCTCTTGATGTTAATTTTTTCTTAATCCAAGATGAGTTCCGTTCATCAACCTAACCTGACAACATACATTCTTCGGTTGACTAGGCGTCTGCCCAGGGCTGGCTCACCTCCAGATCTAATCCACCATCGAAGATGGCAAATCAGTGGTGGTACAGTGACGGCGGCGGCTCCTATGCAAAGGCCTGGCGGAAGAGCTCCATCTTGCAAGCCCTGCGGAACGGTTCCAGGTCCCGCAGGGCCCGAACCTGCTCTGGGAGCTCATTCCACCAGACAGGAGCTGCTGCCGAAAAAGCCCTGGCCCTAGTTGCAGCCAGCTTGATGTCCTTGGGGCTGGGAACCACCAATAAGAAGTTTGTCCAGTATTGAACCTTAACCATAAAAAGAGGGTGATGGGTGCCCGCTACACCATTCACAGACAGAGACCCACCCCTCATATTTGAAACTTCTTACAATCCCTAGCCATAGGCATGCTTTTATAATTGCCAGACTGAATGTCTTGCCGACCGGCTCAGAACTGAGAGGACACTATGCTAAATTCCCATTTTCAGAGTGTTTTTATGGTTGTGGATCTGGTGCATTAGAGACGGTAGACCATCTTTTGATATTTTGCGATTAATGGACTTGTATAGAATCCTGCCCCTCAAGCCTGTCCAGAAATTAGAGGGAACCCTATACTTTTGCAGTACACTAAACAACAACCCACAGAGGTAGGCTACCCTCTCTGGAGTCAAAACAATAAGCCACCAGAATCTCTCAGTATTCTATAATCTCCTCCAGCTCAATGCAGAGACTCAGATCTCTCAGCTGGCATCTAGGGTTTAACACATTAGCACCTCATTCCCAGAGATGTACACTTAATGCTCAATGGTAGCGTGTGGCCAGGTAGGCACAGGAAATAGACTTGGAATCCCAGTTACAACATCAAAGACAAGTTAGAAACAAGACTAAATTTATTCAGTTCAGAGCATTGCAATTAGACTATAAAGATTTCAAAACAAGAAAGGCCAGGGCTGTTTGCCTTAACTGAACATTAATACTTCATATTTACCATGTCAGGAACATTCATCAATCCAGAACAGTCCATTGTGATAATCCAGTAGCACCAAGCGATTTTTAAGAGGAATCCCATCATTGCACTCCATGTGCTCAAGTCACAAAGCAAGTCTTTGTTCTCCCAGGGACCACATGTCCAGGTGCAATAAACAAGCAGAGCTCACTAGCAGGAACAGAGAGCAAGAACACAAGAGCAGAGAGAGAGAGAGAGAGCTCTCCCATTGGGAATGACCAGTTATAGGCCCATTTCAGTCACAATCAGCTGTGGCCATCAGCCAATTGCGAGTAGGACGGGTGTGTCCAATTTGTTGGTTGTCATGGGGACAACTGGGGATAGGCTGGAAGTTTGGAAACCACGCCTGCAGCCACATGGCCCCAAACTCCAGCTTCTCCATCGGCTACGTGAGCTCCTGGCATGCTGGCCTAGCTTCCAGCATGGAAGTGTGAAGAATGTGTGGTTATATGGCAGGGCTATAAAGTTTTGGCCAAATGTGCAGGCCATATGGCTTCAACAGGAAATACAACCCAGCAGGTTATCAGCAAGACATCCCAGGGGAAGGCAGGGGCTTTTAGAAATCAATATTTCTATACAGGACTGTTCCCAGGGCTCTTTGTAAGTCACAGCTCTTTCAGCCCCCCAAATAAGTCTAGCTTGCCACCTAAGAGCTAGAACTTCAGGCTGCCAGACAATCTTAGGATCTCCTGGCTATGCTACGCACAATGCCATACAATATATATATATATATATATCAATCCAGTATATATATATTTATCAGCTTCCAGTTCAGTGCTGACTGGTATCTCTATGGTTAGCAGATCTTGAGCCAGAAATAACTTGATCCGTTGCAAAATATTTGACAATGCTGATCTCCTTAAAATGCTAAACTGGGTATTATCTCACAGATCTTATGAGGATCGTATAGGTCCATTGTTATCTTCCTATGTCTTTTATAATGTTTAATACATTTTATAAACTTATATTTTTATATAAATTTTAGACATTTATGAAAGATACATGTTTTAATGCATTGGTATTCTACATTCTTGTCTCTTCTGTTGCATTCTGTTATGTCATGCTGGCTCCGTCTGTTTTGTCTGCTGTGATCAGTGTTCCCTCTAAGCTGAGTTTGTGTGAGCTAGCTCATGGTTTTTTAGCCTCCGGCTCACACATTTTTGCCTCAGCTCAGGAAGGGACGGCTCCAGAGCAAACTAATTTATGCAGCAGCCAAATTGCTGGCTCACAACTTTAATGCCAGGAGCTCACAAAGTAGGATTTTTGCTCACAAGACTCCACTGCTTAGAGGGAACATTGGCTGTGATGTACTGGTTTTATGCTTAAGACCTTTGATCATATGAGCTTAATAATAAAGGAAAGGATTCAGAGACATAGAAGCAATGACTGGCACGGTCCATGTACAGCGTGAAAACCATCCCTTATGTAAAGAACAGTACACAGGGCTCTTTTTGTAGAAAAATCCCAGCAGGAACTCATTAGCAAAATAGGCCACACCCAACAGCAGGAACTCATTAGCATATTGGGCCACACCCCTGACAGCACAGCTCATTAGCATATTAGGCCACACCCCCATGTTACCAGAAGTGTGGTTATCCAGCCACACCCACCTTTTGCTTGTTATTCTGTTTACCTTGTTTGTTGTCAAAACCCAGGGCTTTTTTGGAGCGGGAACTCCTTTGCATATTAGGCCACACACCCCTAATGTAGCCAATCCTAATGAGTTTCTGCTGTTGGGTGTGGCCTGTTATGCTAATGAGTTCCTGCTGGGCGTGGCCAACTTGGGAGCCAGCCGGAACTCCGTTCCTGTGCGTTCCTGCCCCAAAATAGCCCTGATTATGCATACAATTTTGGGCAAACTGGTGGGGAGAAGCTACTGGGAAGTTGGAAGTGACAGCGCTCCTGGGCTTAATTTCTTCCAGACTACAGAGGAGAGGTCTATCAATGGTCAATAGCCATGGCAACTAAAGGGAACTTCCATACACAAAGGCAGCAAACCTCTGAAATCAGTGCTTAAGAGGCAGAACCCGGGGAAGGCCTTGGCCTCTGATGCCCTGTTGGTTTGGCATCCAGAGCAAACTAGTTGGCTGCTGTGTGGAACAGTATGCTGGGCAGGACGGAGCACTGCTTGGATCCAGAAGGGCTCTAATTCTGTTCGTAGATACCGGGGGGCTCTGTTTGCAAGTGCTCAGGCTTAATCGCAGAGGAATGAATTACACTGTTCATAGGCAGGTTTAAAATATATCGCCTCAACAACCAGTCGACGACAGTGCCCATCAGTTAAGAACTGCTGGTGGTGCCATGCTGAGCGCTCCCCTTTTGCAGTAAAACTGGTAAGCAAGGTCTGTTTCGTTGCAGTGCCTCCACCGTAGAATACTCTTGTGGCATCAATCCAGCTGGCGGCTCAGCCTTCTGTGTCTTCGACAGTCCAGCGGTAGCTGAATTATGCGACCCCATGGGGTTTTCAAGGCAAGAAACAAATAGAAGTGGCTCTTCCATTGCTTGACTCTCCATAGCAACCTTGGATTTCCCCGCTGGTCTCCCATCCAACTACTAACCAAGGCTGACCCAACTTAGCCTCCATGGTCTGACAAGACGGAGGTGGTTTGCCATTGCCTGCCTTTGTGTAGGGACCCCGGACTTCCCTGGTGGAACCTCTAAACCCCAGTGCTAGAAGCACCATCAGAGGAAGGTGTGTATGGCCTCTCCGTTGATTCTCCAAAGCAACTGGTTGTCCACTGTGTGGGACAGGATGCTGGACCTGATGGATCACTGACCTGATCTAGTGGAGTGCTTATTTTTAAGTGTTCTGATCCTCCCAGGGTTGTGATGAGAATGAAATGGAGGGGGGTGAGAACTTTGAAAAAGAGCTGCAATACAAACTAGGTAGGCAAAAGCAACTTTGTTTCCCCAGACTTCTTGATGATGGCTAATTTTTCTTTTCCTTTCAAAATATGCCAGTTGTTCATTTCATCCCGTTCCCATTGTTTGATTGATCTTCACTGCCTTCCCCTTGATATTTTCCCTGTTTCTATTGTCCCTCCCCTGTGATAACGTCGCTGTACTCCTTTTGATTGGCTTGCGGTTTAAGATGTGGGTTTTAAGGGGGGGGGAAGGATTTGAAAGATCCTTTTTAACAGCCAGGTTTGATGGTTTTGGGGGCAGGTATTCAGATTCTCATTGATCCTACTGATTGTTTTGACTTTTCCCTTGAAGCTGTTTGGGGACCATTTGGGGCATGTTATTTATTAGATACTTCGTTTGTATCCCACCTGTCTTCCCAATGGGGAGCCAAAGCAGCTTACATCTTTCTCCTCTTATCCATTTTATCCTCACTACCAGAGGAGAGTTATACAGATGCTGTGGACTGCAAAAAAAAAAGACAAATACCTGGGTTCTAAGATTAAATCAAGAGGGCCACAGTGGCTCGGTGGTTAAGCTCCTACCAACCTAGCAGTTCGAAAGCAAGGAATTGCAAGTAGATAAGTAGATACGGCTTCAGTGGGAAGGTAACAGCATTTTGTGTGCCTTGGCATTTAGTCATGCCGGCCACATGACCATGGAGAAGTCTTCGGACAGCACTGGCTCTTCGGCTTGGAAACGGAGATGAGCGCTGCCCCCTAGAGCCGGGATTCGACTGGCTTTCGAGCAAGGGAAACCTTTGCCTTTAAGATTAAATTAAGCCTGAACTCTCCCTAGAAGTTAAAATGACCAAACTGAGTCTATTGTACTTTGATCATATAATGAGAAGACCAGAGTCACTGGAAAAGACAATGATGCCAGGAAAAGTTGAAGGTGGCAGGAAAAGATGAAAAACCCAACATGAGATGGATTAATTCTGTAAAAGAAGTCACAGTCCTCAGTTTGCGAGACCTGAGTAAGGGTGTTAACAACAGGACTTTGGGGAGGACATTATAGGGCTACCATAAGACGGAAGTGTCTTGATGGCACGTAACACAAACAGAGTGGTGTGACTGTCCCCAGGTCACCCAGCGAGCATCCATGGCAGAGTGAGGAATCGAACCTGGGTCTCCCAGATCCTAGTTTGACCCTCTGACCACAATCACAGGCCCCGGTCACATGGAGCATTAGGCATGCTAGAGAGACGGAAGATCGGCGGATTTTCCGGGCGCAATCTCACCGCTACATCTGGGAAGCATAGAGCTCCCGTGGCTCACCCGAGGCTTCACTCCGAAGATGTGCTGTAAAAAACTAGTAACTCCAAGGTACTAGTTGCCGGAAGCCGCGGGGCAAGGGCGGGCGTCAGATCATGTTTCCGGTGTTAGCTCGTGGCATCCAGTGCCCGCCCATGTCCCATCGCAAAAACTTTTTTTTGTCAAGTCTCCATGGGTGCGCACAAGCACCCAACAGCGCATGCGAACACTTGGGTTAAAAAAAACAACACAACCCCCGCGGCGCCGCTTCTTTGCTGCACCACAGGAGTGAGGTATGATCGGTACCTCCCCCCAACCACGGGACGTCGGGCAGCTGCCCTGTGGTAGTTCGCTCTGGGGCAAACAGCCACGCCTCCCCCCCCACGATATCCGGCCCGTGTGACCGGGGCCCTACACTGGCTTTCTATTAATGTGTTAAAATACATTGACAAAAAACAGAATGATTTAAAAAAAGAAAAGAAATGTTACTTCCAAATAGACTTGACCCTCTGTTTAAAAAGAGATTAAGCACAGTGGTATTTTAAGGGTTGGAGTCTGGAAGAAGCAATGGAGGGGGGAGGAGAAATCATTATTTCTCGGGTTACTTCCCCCCCCACCACAGCAGCCTGATCCTTGCTTCAGTTCCGAGGCAGGCTTATATCATATTGGGTATTTTAATTAAACTTTTCTTTAAAAATTAGATGTGAATGGCAAGGCGTTCTAATTCTATAAAGGGCAAAAGCGCGTTCCTGCAATTTCCAAGGAAGTCATTAGACGCCCAGCGGGTCAAACGTAGTTCAAGCCGGCAGTGGAGTGAGACTTTCTGCTTCCACTTGGCTGTCACCGCACCTGACCCGGACCTGGTAAAAGCAGCCTCGGTGGAGAACCACGGCGGCATCTTCATTCCGGCTCGGCTGGTCTTTCACGTCGCGGGCTGCCAGATAAATGTCAAATTGCAATGGTCTTATGATGTTTAATGGGAATCAAGCTGAGAATGCATAAGCTTGTTTCGCTTTGGAGAAGTTCTTGTCACTCATTCTCGGATGGGGGGGGAGAGGGGGAGAAAAAGGTCTCCAATCAATAACATACGTAAAACGAAAGAAATTCGTCAAAGCGGAGAAGGTTTAGCTTTCGATGGGGGGCGGGGGAGGCACAGTTATGTAACCCACTGTGTAGAAGGGACTGCTAAACAAAAAGGAAAAAGAAAAAGAAAGCTCAAATAGTAACCCATGGGTTGTGGGTTCGAACTATATCTTTGCGGCCACTGGGTTCGAATTGTACCCTTTGTACCAGCTCAGAGGAGGAAGACAGAGTATAAAAGGTCTACACTGATCTGAATGGCCCAGATTGGCCCAGTCTCATCAGACCTGGTTAGTACTGGTCTGACTGCAGTGGTATTTCTAATTAATTGATCAGAGTCAGTTACAGAGAGCCAGTTTGGTGTAGTAGTTAAGTGTGCGGACTCTAATCTGGGAGAACCGGGTTTGATTCCCCACTCCTCCACTTGCAGCTGCTGGATGACCTTGGGCAAGCCCTAGTTCTGATAAGAGCTGTTCTTGAAAAAGAGCCGTTTCTGTCAGAGCTCTCTCAGTCCCACCTACCTCACAGGGTGTCTGTTGTGTGGAGGGGAAGGGAAAGGAGATTGTAAGCCACCCTGGGACTCCTTTGGGTAGTGAAGGGTGGGGTATAAATCCAATCTCCTCCTCCTCCTCCTCTTCTTCTTCTTCTTGGTCATTTCTCAAATGCGAGGTGCTAGGACAGAAACTCTCGTGTGACTCAGCAGTTTTGATCGGGAATTGGGAAGCTCTATTTGCAAATTTTTTACAGTTCTTCAATGGACACTCTGCACATGCCCTGGGCAATGTTCCCTCTAAGTTATGGAGTCTTGTGAGCAAAAATTCTACTCTGTGAGCTCCTGGCATTAAAGTTGTGAGCCAGCAATTTGGCTACTGCATAAATGAGTTTGCTCCGGAGCCATCCTTCCTGAGCTAAGACAAAAATGTGTGAGCCAGAGGCTAAAAAACTGTGAGCTAGCTCACACTAACTCGGCTTAGAAGGAACACTGGCCCTGGGTATTGTGTTATTACTACGTCAACTCTCCACATTTTCCTGTAACCTGCTTTCAGCTTTTTTCCCCCTTTCTTTTTTTGCCTCCAAGTCATAGCTAATTCATGCTGACCCCATAGGGCTTTCAAGGCAAGAGACATTTCCCATTGCCTGCCTCCATGATATGACCCTGGTATTCCTTGGAAGTCTCCAATCCAAATAATTGCCAGGGCCAACCCTGCTTTGCTTCTGAGAACTATGAGAAGCAGGCTAGCCTGGGCCAACCAGGCCAGGGCATTCAAGGCCCCCAAATCCCACTTTCCTGATCGCTGTTGAAGCTCATGGTACATACTTCTTTCCTTCCCAAAGACTGTATTACCCAGATCAAAAAATTCATCCTGGTTTCCCTTTATCTTACTGGAGGGAGAGGTGCTTCAGAAGAGGCTGTGGCTCAGTGGCAGGGCATCTGCCTGACATCCGGAAGGTCCCAGGTTCAATCTCTGGCATCTCCAGTTAAAAGGATCCAGTTGTAAGTGACAGAATCATTGGCCAAGTTCAGACTGACAATTTGAAGCGCTAGGGAGTTGTGGCAAAGAAGACCCGGAACAGACCCGGAACGGCTTGGTCGTGGTATTCCCGTTCATACTGCAGCGAATGAAGCGGGAGGATACCATGGAGGAAGCGCAAGGGAACGTTCACACTGTTGGCCCACCCCTGGTGGGCTGTTAGTGGCTGTTTCTGCACTCCGCTGCATGCGCCTATGCGCATGGGCGCCTGGGCGCCTGCCACGGAAACAGCCAGCACCTCTTATCAACGACTGCGAGTCGTTCCCACCTTAGCAACGCTTGTGTTCACACTCAGGGAACTGGAATCAACCCGCTCTACACATGGTTTGCTACCACTTTCACCTGGTACTTTTTAAACTCAGCAGAGAAGCGGCACAAGACGACTTGAGTATGGCTGGGGGACGCCTGACAGATGTGCCTGTGTGAACCTGCCCCTTGAATCTGCTCCTGAAACACTCCTGAAACATTTGGCTGCCCGGCCGAACTGCCAGTCTGAACTCAGCCATAGAGAATAATAGAATCATAGAGCTGGAATTGACCTCCAGGGTCATCCAGTCCAACCCCCTGGACAATGCAAGAAATTCACAAATACCTCCCCCCAGTCCCCTAGTGACCCCTGCCCAAAAGATGGCAAAGTAATCATTCAGGATCCCCGGCCAAACTGGCCCGGAGAAAACTGCTTCCTGACCACAAAGTGGTGATCAGCATTTTCCTGGACATGTAAGAAAGGACCAGGAGAACTAAGCACTGATGCAACCCTTCCTGCCCTCCCTCTCATGATCTGACTAAGTTCACAGAATCAGCATTGCTGTCAGATGGCCATCTAGCCTCTGCTTGAAAACCTCCAAGTAAGGAGAGCCCACCACCTCCTGAGGAAGCCTGTTCGACTGAGGAACTGCTCTAAATGTCAGGAAGGTTTTCCTGGTGTTGAGCTGAAAACTCTTCTGATTTAATTTCAACCTGTTGGTTCTAGTCTGACCTTCTGGGGCAACAGAAAAGTTAGACCTCTACTTGAAACTCTGAAGAGCTGCTGTCAGTCTGAGGAGGCAATACTAACCTGGATGGACCAAGGATCGTGTTCAGTATAAGGCAGCTTCATGTGTTCAGGGTCCAGGAGGCATCACCTTTATATCCTCAGGAACATCCATTCAGAAACAGCCACTTCCATTGTAGGAGGAACTTTGGCTTGGAAACTCCCGCCATTTTGTAATGGACTTTAGCCACCATTGCAGTCATTTTGTGGCTGAGTATGCCCCTGCTTCACATGGGTAGCCATCCTACAGTACAGTCCCTACCTGTTTTATCCCCATTTACCTGACAAGGTGAGCAATTGTTGCTGTTGTTTTTCAAGATAGTCACCTGTTGGAAAAATTCCCTAGTGGTTCCATAATTTGATAAATTATGATCCATGAGGACACTGTTGGTCTCACTTATTCCCTAAATTATCATCTTCTGCTTAGATACTGGTGTGCCCCTGTCTTGATATACACAGAGTGGATGCAACAATGTTCTAGTAATGCAATAGTTTCCTACGAATGGCTCTGCTCTAGAGAAAAGGGTCTAGAACATCTACAGACCTCATTTTATTCAAATTCACATTGTTATCAGGGGGAAAAGTAATTTTTTTCAGCTTGGAGATTTATGTCTGAAATCATCTGTACGGTACGAATTGTTCAGTATGACATACAATATTAAAAAGAAAGTGGTATAGAAACGAGCAAAGCCCACGGGCTCAATAAGGTTGGGCAGCACCTGTCTAGAGGGATGAAAATATGTCACCAAAGGGATATGAAAGTTTTCTTCTGCTATCAAATTTACATGGCACATCTAATTCCCTAAGGAATCCTCAAACCTTTGGGTTTTACCTCACAACAATTCTGCAAGCAAGGTCCTTAGGTGGGAATTTTATGGCAGGCAAAGCAGAACTTGAGACTACCTTGGAATCGAGAAGGAATCTGTAGCAGTTGTAGCATTTAACACTAAAACTTCAAGGTTTAAATTTTCATTTTTATCTCCTCTGGTTCAAAACCAGACTATCATCACCACTGAACTGAATGGAACCAAAATGGCCTCCCAGTTTCACCTGAAGTGAAGTTCAATATTAAGCTGTATTCCTGAAAGGACAAAACTTCCGAGGGATGCTAAGAGAAGCGAAACGTCTTGATAAATGAGCAAAATTCCCCAGGAAGGTGTATTTCTAAACTGGCCCTCAATTCAGTTTAAAGTTATATTGAGGTCGAATGCATAGGTTCCAGACCACATAAAACCTGTGAGCGATTTTGTGGGAAGAAGTTTGGATCTGATGTGGGGACATTGTCTAGGAAAGTTATTGTGAATCTCGGGGTGGTGGGGGGATTAAATTAGTTGTTGTTGTTCAGTCGCACAGTCGAGTCCGACTCTTCGCGACCCCATGGACCAGCTCCCGCCAGGCCTTCCTGTCTTCCGCTGTCCTCTGAAGTTTGCTCAGTTTCATGTTCGTTGCATCGATGACACTGTCTCACCATCTCATTCTTTGCCGTCCCCGTCTTCTTTGACTTTCAGTCTTTCCCAGCATCAGGGTCTTCTTCTCCAGTGAGTGCTCCCTTCTCATTGGGTGGCCAAAGTATTTGAGCTTCAGTTTCATCATCTGGCCTTCCAGGGAACAGTCAGGGTTGATTTCTTTTAGGATTGACTGATTTGATCTCCTTGCAGTCCAAGGGACTCTCAAGAGTCTTCTCCAGCACCATAGTTCAAAAGAATCCATTCTTTGGCGCTCGGCCTTCCTTAGAGTCCAACTCTCGCAGCCATACATGACTACTGGGAATACCATTGCTTTGACCATGCGGACTTTTGTTGGCAGGGTGATGTCTCTACTTTTTATCATGCTGTTTAGGTTCGCCATCGCTTTCCTCCCAAGGAGCAGGCGTAATATTGCACAAATAATGTTTGAAAATTCCCTTGCTGGCAACTCCTTTTTTCTCTCAACATGCACGGCATGCAGTTGCCTCAGTGGCTTGTTTACAATTCAGAATGGGTAGTATCTGGGGTGGCATTCTGTCTGCGCAGGAGGTGGCATCTGCTGCGGCACCTAGCAAGGTGCCAACTCATTAGTATGTTTTCACCAGGGCATTTTGGGGCTCCGCCCTTCAAATGTGAGGCATGCCCTACAACAGCTGCTGCCTCTCTCCCCCCTCACCCTCCTGTGAAATTAAAAGGGTCTCCAGCTGATCGGTGGGAGCATATGGCCTGCTGATCAGCTGAAGGGCCCTTTAAATCGGGGGTGTCGAACTCATTTGTTATGAGGGCCGGATCTGACATAAATGAGAGCTTGTTGGGCCGGGCCACGTGTGTCATAAAATGAAATGCCAGGTAGTGGAGATATAAACTTTATAAAGGACACAGACACAAAGGGTTTTTTTAACTTAAAATAAAAGCATGCTGAAAACATTAGCTCTGTAAGCTGCAAACCTACTTTTGATTTATTGACATTCACCACAGAAATCTCATGCTCAGCGTTCTGAGTCTAGGACCCAGGTTAGAACATGAAATGGCTGAGTGATTAAGAGAGTCTGGCGAAGCAAGCTATGATGCAGCAGCAGCAGCAGAACTGGAAGCAGGAGGTGGCCAGTTCCACTGCGGGCCTGATGGAAGCCCTCCGGGGGCCTGATCCGGCCCCTGGGCCACATGTTTGACACCTCTGCTTTAAATCTTGCGGGGAAAGGAGGGAGAGGGGCAGCTGCACACCTTCCCTGAACTCCAAGCGGTGATCTCAGGGAAGCTGTCCAATCGCCTCTCCCCCCCAACCGCTGACCCACAAAATTTCCCCATGCCGTACCAACCCCAAATGCACTTCTTTTGCACTCGCAGGAGGGTGGCATTCTTCATCATTTCAGTGCAGGCTCAGAACTTCATGCATGAAACTAGGTGGCAGGCAGGACAAAAGTGCTCAGCAGGGTCCAATTTAGCACACTCAATTGATGCATCTGGCTTTGGTAGTCAGGTAGGCATACGGTAGCCTACTCCAGGTTGGGAAATTCCTGGAGAGTTGAGGGTCAAGCCTGTGAAGGGTGGGGTTTGGGGGCTGGAGAGACCTCAGCGGGGGATAATCCCACAGTGCCCACCTTCCAAAGCAGCCATTTCCTCCAGGTGACTGGATCTCTGTCGTCTGGAGATCATTTGTAACTCTGTGAGATCCCCAGGCCCCCATCTGGAGGTTGGCAACCACAGGCAAAATCACAAACTAGTCCCAGAGTGACAAGCCAAGCAGCTGCCCCAACCTGCCCACTAGCAGGTTTAAGGAGACCAAAAAACTACTTCTTTTAAAGGTCTTTGAAATTGGTCAGTGGGGTTAAAGGTAAAGGTAAAGGTTCCCTTAACCTCTAAGTCCGTGCAGCCCTCACCTTATCTCATATCCACCCCCAAAGTCTCCAACCCATACCTGGCAACCCTAACCCTACCCCCCCCACACACACACAGCTGGGGGATTGACCTGACAACCTTATCCATCTACTGTTCCCTTGGCATACTTTCCTGGTAAAAGGTAAAGGTTCCCTTGCTCGAAAGCCAGTCGAGTCCGACTCTAGGGTTGCGGTGCTCATCTCCATTTCAAAGCCGAAGAGCCAGCCCTGTCCGAAGACGTTTCCGTGGTCATGTGGCCGGCATGACTAAACACCAAGGCGCACAGAATTATGTTTACTTTCCCACCAAAGCGGTACCTATTTATCTACTTGCAATGTCTTGCTTTCGAACTGCTAGGTTGGCAGGAGCTGGAACTAGAGACGGGAGCTCACTCCATCATGCGGCACCCGGGTCTCGAACTGCTGAACTACTGACCTTCCACAGCCTGCAGTTCAGCGTCTTAACCACTTGAGCCACCGCAGGAGGACAGTAAAAAAGCTCAGGGAAAGCAGTGAAGGAACCCAGCATTTAGAACACTTATGAGTGCTCAGTACAAAGCAATTGTTTTTCGAGTGTTCAAGGGAACTGCTTGCAATTGATCAAACTGAAGAAAGAAGGATTCACTCCACACTGACGAAGATGTCTTCCATGGGACACTCAGTTTCCCAAGAACCTGTTTTACTTAGGAGCTGTTCTTGAGCCAGTTTGGTATAGTAGTTAGGAGCATGGACTCTAAGCTGGGAGAACTGGGTTTGATTCCCCGCTCCTCCACATGCAGCAGCTGGGTGACCTTGGGTCAGTCACAAGTTGTTTCAGAGCTGTTCTCTCATGAGCAGTCCTCGAAAGAGCTCTCTCAACCCCACCTACCTCACAGGGTGTCTGTTGTGGGAAGGGAAAGGGATTGTAAGCCACTCTGAGACTCCTTTAGGTAGTGAAGGGTGGGGTATAAATCCGATCTCCTCCTCCTCCTCCTCCTCACCCTCACCCTGCCCACAATGTTCCCCATAAGATTCCCCAGTGCAATTTTCACTCCACATATTTATCTGAAGAGGGGAGCAGTCACTCACAAAAGTTCATATTGAAATGAATGCTGTTAGTCTTTAAGGTCAATGTTCCCTCTAAGCTGTGGAGTCCTGTGAGCAAAAAATTTACTTAGTGAGCTACTTGCATTAAAGTTTTGAGCGAGCGATTTGGCTACTGCATAAATTAGTTTGCTCTGGAGCCCTCCTTCCTGAGTGAGGACAAAAATGTGTGAGCCGGAGGCTAAAAAACTGTGAGATGGCTCACACTAACTCAGCTTAGAGGGAACACTGTTTCAGGTGCCCCTGGTCTTTTATTTTGCTGACACAGGCTAAAACGGCTACCCTATTGAAACCTCCTTGGTTCTGCAATGCAGATGGGCCCTTCTTGTTTCACTTCCTGTTTGCTTGATCCTCAAAAAAGGAACAGAAACCAGATTTCTTTTAAAATGGCTTTAAGTCCTCATCATCTCCTTTTGCGGACGATGATCTGCTTGCCCGTTTTGCACGTGAAGCTTTTCCACTTTCTCCCTCACTGACAGGGCTGCAATTATGATGTTCCACACAACAAACAGGCATTCCTCAGTTCAAATTTATATCAGTTAGCTCAGGACAGTAATTTAATCAGACGGCCCACTGGATTTTTGAAAGACTCACGACCCTGTCCTGGTGGCAACCCCCTTTAAAAAAAAAGAACTTTGCTCAGCCAAAAGCCATTTTTTCCCCTTAAAACAAGGCGCTCTTGAAAAGGAATGCCACTTTGATAATTAGTTATTGATCACGGACAATGTGGAGATGAATGCCATCGGATTAACCAGACGCCACTGGGTCGCGACACAGAGATTTCCTTATCGCAATAATCTACAGGAGAAAAAATGTACAAGAGAGGTCGCTGAGGTCAGACTCGGTAGAACATTGCTTTTTAGAATATTGTTTTCTCCCCCACCCTTTTTTTTTAATAAAAAAGGAAAAAACCTAAATACCCAAGGCTGAGCCTTACAGTCAAATTCTGGTAATAAGTTGGTTGCCAGGCAAAGGATGTTTAAGGCAAAGCACTTTCCCTTCCTGATGATATGCAAAGTTATTTTGATAAATTAACCCTCCTTTGGCCAGTGGTTTTACCGCCCTGCTACACCATTAACCTCTCTGCCCCTTTAATGTCCATTAGAAACAATTTGAGAATCTGAGCGCACTAAGATTGTAACAATTATAGACTTTTATAAGTGTAATTGACTTTTTTTTAAAAAAAAAAAAGGAGGGAGCAATATGAGAGCTGCAGACCAGTCACAGCAGATGTGGCCATTTAATGGAGGAGGAAAATGGGAACGAACCGTTTGACTGCATCGTTTTAAAAAGGGGAAGGAGACGGGTTTTCCATTCGCGGGAAAGCCTGCCTCCCTGGGACCTCGAGTGGGAAAGGGTTCTTTAGAAACCTTGCAGAGTCCTGCACTTCAACAGGCAATCAGTTGACAGCCTTAGTTTTCAAAGTGCAAGGAAGGGCAGGCTGAAAAGAGATATTTCATGGACGGTGCTTTCTCATCCCCCTCCCCTTTTAACGCTGGGAAAGATTGAAGGTCAAAGAAGACGGGGACAGCAAAGGATGAGATGGTTAGACAGTGTCATCGATGCAACGGACATGAAATTGAGCCAACATCAGAGGACGGCGGAAGACAGGAGGGCCTGGCGGGAGATGATCCATGGGGTCGCGAAGAGTCGGACTTGACTGTGCGACTGAACAACAACAACAACAACTAAGGTCCACAGGAGCTGCGGTGGCTCAAGTGGCTGAGACGCTGAACTGCAGGCTGTGGAAGGTCAGTAGTTCAGCCGTTCGAGACCCGAGTGTGCCGCCTGACGGAGTGAGCTCCCGTCTCTAGTTCCAGCTCCTGCCAAACTAGCAGTCCGAAAGCAAGAAATTGCAAGTAGATAAATAGGTACCGCTTTGGTGGGAAGGGAACAGCGTTCCGTGCGCCTTGGTGTTGAGTCATGCCGGCCACATGACCACGGAAACGTCTTCGGACAGCGCTGGCTCTTCGGCTTTGAAACGGAGATGAGCACTGCAACCCTAGAGTTGGATTCGACTGGCTTTTGAGCAAGGGAACCTTTACCTTTACCTTACTAAGGTCCACAGCCCCCAGGTGGGTCTGGAGATCTCTTGGAATTACAACAGCTCCAGACTACCGAGATCAGTTTCCCTGGAGAAATGGCACCTCTGGGAAGAGGACTCTACATGAACACATCCCATTTATTTATTTATGTATGTATGTATTTATTTATTTATTTATTTTGTTAAGTTTATATTCTGCCCTCTCCCTCCCCGAGTCCCCTTCCTCTCCAGGTTCCATCTTCGGATCTCCAGGAACGTCCCAAACTATTCCTCCTCCAAAAACCCTCTTCCTTGTTATAATTATCTGCTAACCTCTTCAAGTCAGAGCTTTTTGTAATGGCCAGGTCAAATGTTCACTCTTCAGTAGTTACGAGGGGTAGATTTTTGCGCTGACCTTATTCAGGATAAAAGATTTATTGCTGTTTAGGCAAAATTGACGCCATTGCACACATTCTCCTAGAGTGTCCTCCGTATGTTAATCTGAGGAGACGCTCTATTTCGCCATCTTTGTCAACCTGCTCTGATTTAGATCATGAGATAGTTACATCTCTGCTTAAAGATAAGGACACCCCCCAAAAAGAAAAACCCCTAGTGCTTGCTATTTCCCCCCACTCCTTTTGTCTATTGGGTAAAAAATGATTAATAACCAGAGGTCATTTCGGGGGGGATCGCAGTTCCCCCGGGTGAGGTACGGGGGGCGGGGCACATGACGAAGCCTCGCCCCCTGCTTCCTCCGGCCCTCATTCAGCCAGGAGGAGGCAGGAGAAGAGGGAGGGTAAGTTGCTTCCTCCCCGCCTCTCCCCACCCCTGCCTGCCTGGGGCCAGGGAGGGCCTTCGCGGGGCTTCCTTGCACTCCCGCCGGCCTTGCAGGTCCACCACCGGGCCCCTCATGGGGCTCGGCAGTGGAGCTGCAAGGCCGGCGGCGGCGGCCGGGACCGTTGGGGGCGGGGTGTGTGGCCTTATGACACACTTCCGGTGATGTCAGGGGGTGTGGCATATGCTAATGAGTTATGCTAATGAGTTCCCCTAGCTCTTTTTCTATGAAACGACCCCTGTTAATAACTATTTACTGCTTAAGATCTACGTATCACAGAGCTTTTATTGGATGGAAGGGAAGGAATTTCCCAAACCAGAGCCGCCAACTCTACTTCCTACCCTTGGCTATAAAGGAAGAATCCACAGCCCGAAAATAATCTGATGCAGGACTATACCAGCTGGACTCAGCCTTCACAAATCTATCAGGACTTGCAGACTGAATTTTCGCAGTTTTTCAGGGAACAGAACCCCACTTACGGAGTCTATGTGCATCGGGTTACCAGCCTCCCAGAATTACAACTGATCTTCAGACCAGTGTTTCCTTTAGGCTGAGTTTGTGTGAGCTAGCTGTCACGACCGTGGGGTTCGCGGGATGGTTCCAGGGCAGGTGAGTTAGCTGGGCATCCTTGCTGCTCCTCAGACACCTGTCGGGCTGGTTACTTATTTATTTATATCTATTTATATCTTCGATTTCTACCCCGCTCCAACCCCGAAGGGTCTCTGAGCGGCTTACAAGTTCAGAATTTATCCCTAGCGAAGGCCACATGTCTACGGGGTTGGGGCTGCCTACCGGCACCCAGGTGGCAGGGCTCGCTGTTTTTCTTGGTTGTTCTTCCCGGGCGGTCTTTCAGGTGTCAGTGCTCGGTTCCTGGTGTGGTCGTCCGGTCTGGTGGCTTCTTCTTTCTTTCTTCCGGCGGGCCCATCTGGTATGTGGGTCATATCGACTTACAGCTCAGCTAACGTCCGTACGGCTCCACTGCGCTTGCATCACATCACCACGTCCTTCTGTGGCTTCACCTCTGTCTCCACCTCCATCGCTCCGCTTGCCTTCGCTCCACTGCTACGCCGCTACGCCACTCCATCGCAGCCATTTCCACCGTCACCGCCGCCACTGCTGTTGCTGCTACTGCTCCTGCCACACACACCCGTATGGGGAGGGTGCCCCCTGCCACCTAAGGCAGGTACCCATTCATCTACTCGCTTATATTAATTGCTTTCGAACCTCCACCTGTCTGGGCTTATTCTAGAGTCCAAATCCAAATCAAATTTATTGTTATGGCCAATTGACCAGCAGTGCAGTAAAACAAAACAATAATAAATAAACAGGTACGATCACCAACACTCACAGACAATAATACCATCATAGTACCAGCCACAGACCCCTATTAAAATCGTAATTCTATTCCCCATATTCTAAGTCTTGTCTAAAATTCTCTTCAGTTTGTGCTTTTTGTTAAAATCTTTTGCTTGTTTATTACTAAAAAAGCAATATTTTGCTACTGCCAGAGTTACCGACTTCTTGGTATCTTCCAACAAATATTTCAGCAGCACAGTATCTGCAAATTTCAAATAGTTCTCCAAGGGTTTAAATTGGGCAAGTAAAGGAAAAATTAGCTGGTGTCTCTCTCTGAAATAGAGTTTACAATATAAAAGAATGTGTGTGATTGTTTCCACTTTTTTATTTGCACATAGACAGCATCTTTGATGTATAGGCCAACGGAGATACCTTCCTTGCAGTAAGTTAGAGGGGAAGGCATCAAAACGCACTCTAGAGAAAGCCCATTGATACTTTTCATATGTAATGTTAGAGAGATATGTTGCTGCTGCAAATCCAGGCCAAGGTTTTAGGTTACTGTACATCCTGGGTAAAAGCACGTCATCAGTTTGAACCTCAATATCAACCAAGCGCTGCTGAACTAAAGATTTTGCTTTACTCAGACCCATTTCCAGAAGATTTGCTGGACATAACCCAGTAATACCTTATTCTAGAGTCCGTGGTTGGGAACCCTCGGAGACTATTGGACACCGGCTGTCGGCAGAAGGTTGGAATCCCCTGTGCCCAGTTCTGGCCTGCCCTTTGGTAAGCGCCCCGGGTCCCTGGGGCTCTGGTCACTCCTCTTCCTGCAAATTGTCATCCTGGGTCCCCATGGCTTGGGCCAAGGGAGGCAGGAGGGGTCGCTGGGGACCAATGCTCCCTCTAAGCTGTGGAGACTTGTGAGCAAAAATTTCGACTTTGTGAGCTACTGGCATTAAAGTTGTGAGCGAGCGATTTGGCGACTGCAGAAATTAGTTTGCTCTGGAGCCCTCCTTCCTGAGCTGAGACAAAAATGTGTAAGCCGGAGGCTAAAAAACTGTGAGCTAACTTGACTTGACTTGACTGTGAGCTAGCTCACACTAACTCAGCTTAGAGGGAACACTGCTGGAGACGCCACTCCTGACACTAGCTCACAGTTTTTTAGCCTCCGGCTCACACATTTTTATCTTCGCTCAGGAAGGAGGGCTCCAGAGCAAACTAATTTCTGCAGGAGCCAAATTGCTCGCTCACAACTTTAATGCCAGTCGCTCACAAAGTAGAATTTTTGCTCACAGGACTCCACAGGTTAGAGGGAGCACTGCTCCAGACTGCAGAGATCAGTCCCCCTGGAGAAAATGTCTGCTTTGGAAAGCAGACTCTCTATGGGTCACATCTCCACTGGACCCCCTCTTCCCCCAGGCATTGCCCTCAAATCTCCAAGAATGTCCCAATTGACAGCTGGCAACTGCATGTGCCTCTTGCATGCATGGGGGGTTTATTTACTTCATCAAATTGTTCCCCAGATGGTTTATACATAACAAGGGACTGGGTGATAGTTGGGAGCCAGAGGAAATGGCACTAGGGCGAAACAACAATAGAGAGAACATGGGATATTGAACATGGGGAGGGGCTGCAGCTCAGTGGTAGAGCATTTGCTAGACATGCAGAAGGTTCCGGGTTCAATCCCCAGCATCTCCAGATGAAAGGATCAGGTAGGAGGTGACATGAAAGACCTCTTCTGAGACTCTGGAGAGCAGCTAGTTTGAGAGCCAGTTTGGTGTAGAGGTTAAGAGCATGGACTCTAATCTGGGAGAAACGGGTTTGATTCCCCACTCCTCCACATGCAGCTGCTGGGTGACCTTGGGCCAGTCAAAGTTCTGGACAGAGCTGTTCTCTCAGGAGCAGTCCTCAATAGAGCTCTCTCAGCCCCACCTACCTCAGAGGGTGTCTGTTGTGGGGAGGGGGAAGGAAAGGAGACTGTAAGCCGCTCTGAGACTCCTTTGGGTAGTGAAGGGTGGGGTATAAATCCAATCTCTTCTTCTACCCTCAAAATCTAGTTTTATGGGAGAGGGCAAAGTTATTTCTGTCCTTTTTCACCCCCTGCATAATATTAGAAACCTCTTTCATGTCCCTCTTAGTTGTCTTAGCTCAGACTTCTTGACTGGCTGCTAAAAGAAAAAAAGAAGTTACATAGGCCCCTAAAGGTGATGGAACTTATTCTGGGCCCACCATTTTAGAAAGCCAGTGTTGTGTATGGGTTAGAGTCTCATGTTAAAATTTCATGGAAAAAGGGGTGCAGGAGCTCATTTGCATAACTCATTTGCATATGTCACACCCCCGACAAAGGGAAGGCATGTTTAGAATGCCTTCATCTCCCTTCCCCAACTGGAGAAGGGAAAGAAAGGCATTTAAATCCCCCCAGGCGGTTGGGGGGGGGGCTCTGCAGGCCTTCCCTGGCCCGTCCACCTGTGCAGGCGGGCCAGGAATGGTGGCGGGGGGGGGGCATCCCCATGCTCCTTACTACCAGAGCGCCGCTCTGCCGTGCCCCAGCAGGAAATCCTCAGCATCTTGTTAAAAGGACAGGGTGGTGGGTGACATGAAAGACCCCTGCCTGAGACCCACTGCCAGGCATAGCAGACATTACTGACCTGCACAGACCAAGTGCCTGGTTTAGTCTAAGGCAGATTCATGTGTGTTCATGTGCTTTTTATGAACTACCGCCTCAATCTCAGCTCTTTTTCTCCTCCCAGTTAACAATTGGGGGGGGGGGAACAACCAGTTTCTTCCCTTCTCACTCAACCCCAGCCCAAAGCTGTCTCTGTCACATTTGTCCTTAGGTTTAAAGAAAACTTAATAACAAAGAAGATCAAGAATTTTTTGAGGATTGGCAAGACTTTAAGGAATATATGGGAAATAATTGGGATGTGAAAAGTAACTTGCTTTGTTTTGAGTTATTGAAAACGAAAGTTAATTAAATGGATGATGATATAATAATTGATAAGGTTACCTGGATAAATAGATTTGAAATAGAAATAGAGAAGATTGATTATAATGTTAAAACTGGATAAATCAGGAGGGTGGGGCATTGCGGGAGGCCACGGGAAGGGGGGGAAGGAGGGAAAGAAAGGGATATATGGGGGAACTGAAAGTATATGAATGTAATGTTATTTGTTAAGTATGTCCAAACAATAAAAATGTTAAAAAAACACACGTTTGTCCTTAGGTTTCTCTTCTTGTGCCTTCATCCACTCCTCCCCCCCCCGCCGCACATCTGTGTGAGTCAGGACAGGCGCCCCCCCCATCCCCAAGAAGACTCCCTTACATTAAACGGCGAGATGGAAGCGCAAGTAAACAATCGACGGCTGACAGGGCCGACAGCAGGCCATGGATCTATGAGCATGGAGCTGACAGCGGAGGCCTCAGAGGGTAAACCTTTTTGCTGGAACTAATTAAACAGATGAAATTATTACACGGATATGCAGATGTTGTTTACATTTTACCATATGGTATTATTTCAGGTAATGACTCGCAGGAGGATCCCTTTCCTCTCATCAAGAGGAAATGGGATGAAAAGAAGTGTCTCTCTGTGTCACCTCTCAGCTGCTAGGCAGGCAAAGGGTAGCAAGTTACTCCTTTTACAGTTTCCTGGAAAGGAAGGCCCCGAGTACGCTCTGATTAGAAGAAAGAAGGGGAGGGGGGGAGGAAGAAACATGCACATGTGTGCAAAAAGAATGTTAGGAGAATGGATGGGGTTTTATTTTCATGTGCTACTGCGCTCAAGGAACTGAGCAAGGACCCAGTGGTGGAATCTGGACTCCCATTAAATGGCATGACTCTTAGAGCTGCCAAGCCGCGGCGGGGGATCCGTGCGTCTTCACAGGATCCCTGCTGCGGGGGGACAGCGATACGCATTGCACCGTCATCGCCAGGATGTGACGCTACGCATCGCTCTGGCAACGGGACTCCAAACAGCCCCATTGCCAGAGCGACACGTAGCGTCACATCCTGGTGATGGTGGTGCAACACGTATCGCTGTCCCCCCGCGGCAGGGATCCTGTGAAGACGCACGGATCCCCCGCCGCGGCTTGGCAGCCCTAATGACTCTTGAGCCAGTGTGGAAGGTTGTGGATTCTTCTTCTTTGGAGAATTCCAAAGAAGCTTGGACATCTGGTTGGAACGTAGACCAGCAAAGACCAATGGAAACCTCCAACACTCATACACAAGCCATGCTGAGACCTTGAATGGATGGATGGATGGATGGATGATGTGCTGTTGAGTCACAACCTACTTATGGTAAGCCCATCCACAAGATGCTCAAGCAATAGATGAGCAGAGGTGGTGTGCTGGTTCTGGCTGGTCGCCACAGATATACGTCACTGAAGCTCGATACACAGTCCAAAAGCAAGCTGAGAAACAGTGCCAAGGGTCAGAATGCCAGGAAATCAGTGTTTTAGGAGCAAAGAGTGGAGGCTGGAAGCTGGGGCAAGGTCTGAGATTGCAGGGTTGCATCCCACCGAGGCAGGGAGCGTGGTTCCTTATACTCCAAACCTCCCTTCCCTGGGAGGCAACCTGCAAAGACTCACAGCCCCTCACGTTGCCTTTGCAACAGCTGAAGTCTGGCACTCCTCTGTCTCTCCTGCACCTCCAGGCGCTGCTGTGCCCTGCGTCTGGGACATTCAGGTGAGCTAGGTGGGGACTCTGACCTCAAGGTGTCTCCAACTGATGGTGCTGGGCCAGGCTCTTCCTCCGACGGCACCTCAGGCTCTTCACCTTACTGCACCTCAGATGCTGGAGCCTCTCCTTCCCCAGGTGCTGGCAAAGGCTCCTCTTCCGGGCTGACTCTGGAGGAGGCTGGGTTGCTCTGTGCCCTCTTCCTCGTCTGAGGAATAGTCAGCCTTGGCTGAGCCAGGACCCATGAGAGGTGGTTTGCCATTGCCCTTCTCTGTGTTGTAAACCCAGTCTTCCTTGGTGGTCCAGGTACTAACCATGGTCGACCCTGCTCAGCTTCCATAAGAACATAAGAGAAGCCAATGTTGGATCAGGCCAATGGCCCATCCAGTCCAACACTCTGTGGCACACAGTGGCCAAAAACACCAGGTGCCATCAGGAGGTTCATCAGTGGGGCCAGGAGACTAGAAGCCACTCCCACTGTTGCCCCCCCCCCAAGCACCAAGAATACAGAGCATCCCTTGCCCCAGACTGAGGGTTCCCATAAGAACATAAGAGAAGTCAATGTTGGATCAGGCCAGTGGCCCATCCAGTCCAACACTCTGTGGCACACAGTGGCCAAAAACACTAAGTGCCATCAGGAGGTCCAGAAGCTCTGACACTCTTGCCCAGTTCATATTTCAACGAGGTTTGTTCTAAAGAGTTTCAAGGGTGGATTTTGCCCTGATGACAAACTCAAACAAGGACAAGGAGGGACTGAGGAATCCTTTCCCTTTTGGGGTGGAATCCTACAGTGAAACCCCTAAGACTACTAATACATGCATTAATTTATTTATATCCTGTGTTTCTTCCCAGTTGGGAGTCAAAAGAGGCTTAGAACATTATTTCTCCCCTCCTCTATTTACTCACGAAAACAACCCTGTGAGGTAGGTCAGGTTGAGAGCTTGTCATGGGCTCAAGGTCACCCAGCGAGCTTCTATGGTAGAAATAGGGATTCGAACCCAGTTCTCCCAGGATCCTGTTCTAGCACTCTGCATGCTACACTACTATAGTGTTCTAATATCAAGGCTGTGTCCCAAGCCCTAACTGATTGGTGTAGCATCTCTGTAGTAAATGGCATACAGGAAGACAACATTTGGATGATTTGGATCTATTCACCACGTTAGAACTGGGTCTATAATCCAGGCCATTGAAAAAGAAGAAGACTTACAAATTCTTGTTGCCCACATTCAGCAATCCCGGACTTTCCCAATCCGCATCAGGTTAACACTTCATTAAGTTCAAATGTTTATAGCTGCAAATTAAAAAAAGAAGAAGAAAAGATTAAATTAAGCACACCAAGATCAACCACTTTGCCGAGAGTGACCCACGACATACGCTTTATAATTGAGATCTTGCCGACATGGCTCCGGTAGGCAAGAATTG
Organism: Gekko japonicus; assembly: GCF_001447785.1. Lineage (NCBI taxonomy): Eukaryota > Metazoa > Chordata > Lepidosauria > Squamata > Gekkonidae > Gekko > Gekko japonicus. Next base: position 734,622 of record NW_015170888.1, read on the forward strand.
ACAATTCTGTCTAAACATGAAGAAGCCGCAACTCTGACATTTCCGCAGAGAGCTTGACACGCCGTCGAGCCAGTTAGCATTTACAGCGTTGCGCCGACGTGAAATGTTGATAACGGGCGCCCTCCTTTTCAACAAATTTCCATTCATCATGCTGAAAAGGTTGCTCTCTAGAATTAGAGAGGCATAGGATTATCGCAGACAACAATGTGGAAAAAAAATCATTAATAACAGGCATTTAAGGGTGGTCAGTCAGTTAGTCTCTGACACTACACAATTACCACACATATCCTCAGTGCGGGAGAATCATCAACATTGCAAATATTAATCGGTGTTTACATTCCAGTGACAGATCATACCAAGCACTATGTCTTACTTGTCAATGAGGCGGTGAAGCCATGTCTGGGATGTACTGTGTTAGAGTGCAGCGGAAGGACCCTGGGTTGAAATGTTCCACTGTCCAGAAAATGCCCTGCACATAGAAAACTAGTGGGTAAGAAAGAAGGCTAAGCCAGCACGTTTCTCCTCGACATTCTAAGCCTTCTATGTTTGCAATGTATTCAATAGCTGCCATTGAATGCATGATGTATGTGAAACATCTAATTGACTTGCCATGTTGAGCTTCGTCGTGGGCTAGGATCCCAATCCATCCAATCGCATTGCTAGCCCAGGAAACACCTAGCCAATCACCTTACAGCAAGCTCCCTGAGCGGGAACGTCCGTGATTGGTCCTTATATGAACAACCGTATTGGTTGGTATTTGTACTGTGGGTGTGGCTACATTAGCTGGGAGAGTTTAAAAGCAGGACAACTGCAATGTAGAAGCTGAACTGTTCTGTTCTGGCTATCAGATGTTGATCCGTGTTGGAGTTGTGTTCGAGTTGAAGAATAAAGTTGTGCTCTTGCTGAATCACTCTCCGACTGCTCTGTTAAGCGAGCAACTTAACGATGTTGAAAGAAAGTTTTGTTGCACTATAGTTTGGTGTCGTGGTTAAGAGCGGTGGAGTGTAATCTGGGAATACCGGGTTCGATTCCCCACTCCCCCATACAGGGCCAGCCCCAGCTTATTTTGCACCCTAGGCGAGGATCTATTCTGCCTCCCCCCCGGTGCGCCCACCAGGGCACCCGGAGAAGAGGCTGACCAGTGGGGCACTCACAAGCTGTCACTCCCCCGGCCCTGCTGCTGCAGCTGCCATTCCCCAGCCATGAGGAGGAGGAGGAGGAGGAGGAGGAAAAGGAGGAAAAGAGGAGATTGGTTTTATACCACACCCTTCACTCGGAATCTCAGAGCGGCTTACAGACTCCTTTCCCTTCCCCTCCCCACAACAGACACCCTGTGAGGTAGGCGGGGCTGAGAGAGCTCTTTCGAGAACTGGTCTTTTTCAAGAACAGCTCTGACAGAGCTACGGCTTGCCCAAGGTATTCCAACAGCTGCGAGTGGAGGAGTGGGGAATCAAACCGGGTTCTCCCAGATTAGAGTCCGCACCGGTTCTCTCAGAGCTCTCTCAGCCCCACATACCTCACAGGGTGTCTGTTGTTGGGAGAGGAAGGGAAGGAGATTTAAGCCACTCTGAGACTTTGAGTGAAGGGTGGGGTATAAATCCAATCTCCTCCTCCTCTTCTTCTTCGTCTCCTCCTCCTGGAGCATGCAACTATGCAATTCCCTGCCTGTAGTATGAACATGGTGGAAAGTGTCCGTCAAGTCGCATCTGATTTATGGTGATCCCTGATGGGTTTTTCAAGGCCGGAAAAGTTCAGGGGTGGTTCACCGTTGCATGCCTCAGCACAGCTACCCTGGACTTGGTTGGAATGTTTAAATTTTTTTACTAGCTGATATTATCCCAGAGGTCACTCATAAGGTGGCTATTTTTCTTCTTCTTTCAATAAATATAAGGAAGAAATTAACCTTGGGTACATCTATTAGAATTTAACTAAATTATAGGTTTTATATTTTAGGACTTTGCATATACGCCTTATTAATCTTATATATGTATATTATAAATTTGTAAAATTTATCTTGCCATGATGGCTCGTTTTAATCTTGTTCTGAATTTATTGTCTGTTCTGGAGATTTTGTTGAGATGCTATGGCCTAATGGATACATCAATAAATCATTTATTTAGCCAGTGCCAGCCCCTGTTGGTGATTGACTGACCAGCAGAGAGACTTACTAGGGGAGAGAGGAAGGCCCAGGTCACATTGCTGGAGACATGGCAACATCTGAGTGATGCTCTGGTATTTGGGCAAAAACTCTATGGTACACTGAGATGCCTCAAGATAAGAAAAGTTGGGGCAGATTTAAAAATGTGTTAGGGAAAGCAGAGAGGTGGGGAGATGGCAATTAACTGGTGCTTCATTCACTAAAATGGAAAAGATTCCTAAATTATACTGCCTAGAAATTGTATCAAATTCCCAGGGAGGTCAATGAGTCCAGTTGCTCTGTAGCGAGGAGAAAGCTCTTTGCACCTGTGCCGATTGTTCAGTTTGGGATTATTTGGGGGATTATTCATGGTTCAAATTTATTTCTTGATTTTTACAGTCTGAATATGACATCCACTCATCCCTTTGACCTTCTGTACTGAAGTACTTCTTTTTCTCCAGTGAGAGGTTCTGGAGTATAAATCTAACTAATGCCTCTCCAGTCCTTTAGCCAGAGGTTAGAGAACATGAGGGCGGGAGCTTCCTGGTGGCTATTCATTGGCGAATAAAAGGCATTCTGCACATGCTCAGAGGCCTATGTTCTTTACCACAAATTACAGCAAAATGGCTGGCAATGAATTAATAAAAATCAATACCAAACTGAGTGGAACTAGGCATTTGTTTCTGCATCTACCCCCCTTTCATGGTCTCACCTACTCCAGAGGCAAACAGAGAAGGCGAAACAAAAAGGTATAGATCTCACTCCCATTTTGCCCCGCTTTCATGTGGCATTGCGGACATTAAGAGAGAAGACAGGCAAACAAAACCCAGCAGAGAGCCGAGGGAGAAAGGTGAAGGACACAGTAGATAAAAGTGAGTGTGTGGTCACTAAAGAGCAAGAGCCCAGTTGTTGTTGTTCAGTCACACAGTCAAGTCCGACTCTTCGCGACCCTATGGACCACATCATGCCAGGCCCTCCTGTCTTCCGCTGTCCTCCAGAGTTTGCTCAATTTCATGTTCGTTGCATCTGTGACACTGCCTAACCATCTCATCCTTTGCCATCCCCGTCTTCTTTGACCTTCAGTCTTTCCCAGCATCAGGGTCTTCTCCAGTGAGGGCTCCCTTCTCATTTGGTGGCCAAAGTAGTTGAGCTTCAGCTTCAGTATCTGGCCTTCCAGGGAACAGTCAGGGTTGATTTCTTTTAGGATGGACTGATTAGATCTCCTTGCAGTCCAAGGGACTCTCAAGAGTCTTCTCCAGCACCATAATTCGAAAGCATCTGTTTTCGGTGCTCGGCCTTCCTTATGGCCCAACTCTCGCAGCCATACATTACTACTGGGAATATCATTGCTTTGACCATACAGACTTTTGTAGCACCTTAAAGACTAACAAAATATGTAGCAGAAGGTGTGAGCTTTCATGAGCCACTGCTCACTTCTTCAGATATGAAAGCTCCCCTGCCACAATTTTTGTTAGTCTTGAAGGTGCTCCTGGACTCTTGCTCTTTTCTACTGCTACAGAGAGACTAACACGGCTACACGGCTTGGTCACTAAAGGGTTAGCTGACAAAGCTCTGATCAGTTTGTTATTCCTCATGTCTGTTGTGGGGAGGGGAAGGGAGAGGAGAGTGTAAACTGCTCTGAGACACCTTCGGGTAGTGAAGGGCGGGGTATAAATCCAATCTCCTCTTCTTCTTCTTCTTCTTCTTCTTCTTCTTCTTCTTCTTCTTCTTCTTCTTCTTCTTCTTCTTCTTCTTCTTCTTCTTCTTCTTCTTCTTCTTCCTATGTCAACTTAATGAAAAGGGCTAAAGACTCTTTCTATCAAAAAAGAAAAAAGAAAAGAAAGCTAAGGATTTGGGGAGGGGTTCAGCTTACTTCTAAGGGGACACTGTTCACACTTTCCCCATGTGGCTTTTTGTTGTTGTTCAGTCGCACAGTCGAGTCCGACTCTTCACGACCCTATGGACCAGATCCCACCAGGCCCTCCTGTCTTCCGCCGTCCTCTGAAGTTTGCTCAATTTCATGTTCGTTGCATCGATGACACTGTCTAACCATCTCATCCTTTGCCGTCCTCGTCTTCTTTGACCTTCAATCTTTCTACTGCTTATGGGCTATCCTATCTTTTTTGCATATGTACTGAACTCTTTGGGATCTAAACATGCATTTTCTCTATTATGGCTAATGAATAAACCAATTCAGCCGGTTCCTCCTCCACCTCGCCAATTATTTTTAAAGCTACCATTTTTTTCCCCTAGCTCTTTCTAACCCTCCTTTTTACAGCTTTCTGGGGTCATAGATTCAACTGATTCAATTTTGTAAGTAGTCCTAATTCACCAATGCCTTCAAGTGTACCTATCAGTCTTTGAGTAGGATAACTGTTCCATTAATGAATGTATACATCCTTTAAATAAAGCCTAATTGCTAACAGATTTTTAGGCCCAGAAAGGATACAATCTTTCCCCTAAGCCATTCCAAAAACAATCAACTCGATTTGTTCCTTAACTTCAGTATCTAATTGACACATCCCTTTAGCAGGAATCACCTTCTTCTGGCAAGCTGATAGTCTGCTTTTTGGCCCCTAAATCCAGGGGTTTTTCTTTAACATAATAATAGTGACTTTTCCCTCTTTCTTACCCCTATATAATGGAGAAAAAGAGGAGAGAAGCCAATTTTTAATAGTTTAGTGTTTTCAAGGCAAATTTTTCTTTGCAGTACTGAGGCTGTGATCACACTGGTGCCTTGGTGCGATATGGTGCCACCGTCAATTGCACCAGTTTAAAGTGTTGCAGGACATATCATCCGGACAGCACACCCTGCTGTGGGTTACCCATGCGGACATCCCATGGTCCAGCATCCACACTACTGCAGCGCCTCAGCCACGGAGCGTGCTGCCCAGAAATTTTTCAAAATGCACGTGTGCACATGTGCACTCATGTGCATGCATAAGTGCGCCTGCACATGCACACACATGTGCATGTAGGCAAAAAAAAAATTAAAGCCCTCCCCAGGTGCAGGAATGGATCTGCAGGTTCAGACTGCCAAATCCATTCTGCGTGCACTCCCCCATGTTGAGATATCCGGCCATGTGCAACGAATGTGCGGGGAACCAAGAACACCACTTGTGATGCGGTGCCTTTTTAACCTGGCTTCAAGTCATCCTATGATGGGATGAGTATGCCGGGGGAATGCCTGACAGATGTGGCTGTGTGACTGCGCCCATTTGATCTGGAGGGGAGGGGAAGTAGAGATACACAGGGAGCTTTGATTCCCAAAAAGTGTATCCCTCAAAAGTTTTGGTTTGGTTTGGGATTTGCAATTTCTGTCTAATCCTTTATCAGAGACACTGTGAACTACCCAAAATTACAACTCTGACTCATCGATGTGAAATCTGTGAGGAATTCTTTGCAAGATTTGCCACCTTTTTGAACTTGTTGGGCTTATTTCTCTGAACTCTCTCTTGTTTTTGATATGCAATATTCTCTGAATTTTTGTAGCTTTTCTCCTCTTCCAATTTAGCCGCATGCTGTTAAAGACACCCATGGCTTCATTTCCAGCTGTATTCAGAAACATTGCCTTTCCCCCTTTTTGTCTGCCTTTGCTGCATATCACGTTGGTTGTATGTATTTTTTAAAAAATTTATACTTATTTCCCCCTTTCCTCTCCGATGGAGATTTAAAGCAGTTTCTCCCCTTCAGTTTTACCCCCACAACAACCACCCTGTGAGGTAGGTTAGGCTAGGCTGAGACTGACTCACCCAAGGTTGTCCAGGGAGCTTCCAGAGTGGAGTGGGGATTCCAGCCTCGGTCTCCCAGATCTTAATCTGATGGTCTAACTACTATACAACACTGTCATATATTCCTATCTCTTTACGTTTTCCCCAAGATTGAGCGGCATTGTCTGAGAAAAGGGAGACACATTCAATCGCAAGGGTTACTGGTCGCTAGGGCACCCTCAGTCGTTGGGGTTGCCTGGCAATCAGAAGGAGGGCTGGGGGCATGGTGTGGGAGGGTGATGTCACCAACATGATGACATCATTTCTGGGGGAAACCCTGACGTGATGGCAGGTAGCTCTAGGAATGCTTTTAACCATAGAGATACCATAGAGATATGCACTGTCATTTCCGCAAGGCTGCCTTTAAAAAACAACAACAACACAAAAACCTCCCACTGCTTGGCAGGAACCCACGTTGGGAGCCCAGGAGCCCTATCACCCACCACTTTCAGGATGGATTTATTCAAGAAGGCAGGGTAAACTGTTCTGGCTTATTTGCGTTTTTAACTGTTTACTATTTGCTGTTTGTAATCTTGTTGCTAGCTATCGGTGCTTTATTAAGCAACTCAAGTCTGAAAAGATAAAGGAGGGTAAGGATGTTTTAAATAAAATACAATGCAGCTCCTTGAGGACCTTTGGATGTTCCATCTCTTCAGGAAGTTTTTATATTCTTCTGTTCTTGGTATGTCAATCCTGGTAACACGCGGTGTTCTTTCTCTCTGAGCAAGATGTGTTGATTGGGGGGGGGAATTAACTGGGATATAAAAAACTTTAGTTTGCTATAGAACATGATCTCTCTCCGGAGCTAATTTTTTTCCCTCTTAAGCCCCTTGCCGCTCCGAACTGATCAAGGCCTTCTCCTTTTCACTGACCTCAACAACGAACAGTCACCGAGTTTTAAAGAGACTGTAAAATATTTCCACGCAAGCCACAAGTTAAAAAAGCACGACTTTTAAACTGCCTCTCATATATGTTAACAGATTATGGCATCTAAAATCCTCATGCATGTGCTTATTTTTTATTATTCACTATTATTAGTTCGGTGGTGGCTCAAGTGGTTAAGACGCTGAACTGCAGGCTGTGGAAGGTCAGTAGATCAGCAGTTCGAGACCCGAGTGTGCCGCATGACAGAGTGAGCTCCCGTCTCTAGTTCCAGCTCCTGCCAACCTAGCAGTTCAAAAGCGAGAAATTGCAAGCAGATAAATAGGGACCACTTCGGTGGGAAGGTAACAGCGTTCCGTGCGCCTTGGCGTTTAGTCATGCCGGCCACATGACCACGGAAACGTCTTCCGACAGCGCTGGCTCTTCGGCTTGGAAACGGAGATGAACACCGCAACCCGAGAGTCAGATTCGACTGGCTTTCGAGCAAGGGAACCTTTACCTTTTTTGCTATTATTCCAGTGGTTCATTGAAGTATTCATGAGGAAACATCATCCTAGATAGCCCAGACCAGCCCAATCTCATCAGAGCTTGGAAACTAAGCAGGATCAGTCCTGGTTAGTACTTGAATGGGAGACCACCAAAGAAGAGGAGGGTTGCTATGCAGAGGCAGGCAGTGGCAAACCACCTCTGCTTATCTTTTGCCTTGAAAACCCCAGGACAGGATCATCTTAAGTCATTTGTGACCTGATGGCTCACTTTATCTTTAGCTCTCACCTGGATGGCCCAGGCTAGTCCAATCTCACTAGATCTTGGAATAGGGTTGCCAGGTGTGGGTTGGAAAATACCTGGAGACTTTGGGGGTGGATCCAGGAGAGGGCGGGGTTTGGAGAGGGGAGGGGCCTCAGCATGGCACCATGCCATAGAGTCCACCCTTCAAAGCAGCCATTTTCTCCATGGGAGCTGATCTCTGTCAGCTGGAGATCAGTTGTAAAAGTAGGAGATCTCCAGGCCCCACCTGGAGGCTGGCAACCCGATCTTGGAAGCTAAACAGAGTTGGGCCTGGTTAGGAATTGGATGGGAGATCACCAAGGCAGTCCATAGTTGCAATGACCAGGAGTCATTTCGTAGAAAAAGAGGTGCAGGAGCCCATTAGCGTAACTCATTAGCATAACTTATTTGCATATGCCACACCCCCTGACATCACCGGAAGCGTGTCAGAAGGCAACACCCACCACTCAGGCTCCACTGGACTGTTTTGGATTGCTAGCTATTGGGGGGGGGGAACGTGCAGATCTGTCCTCGCAGAGGAGGGAGACCTGAATAAAACTTGGTCTTAAAGGTGCCACTGGACTGTTTTGGGCTGTGGGTGGGCTCTGCAGCATACCTGGCTGCTTCCTGCTCCGACTGAGGGCTGCTGGGAGCAGGGGGTGGGGCTTGTTGCGTGTGCCCGCCCCTTGGGCTCTTTACTGCCGGAGCTCCGCTTCTGCGTGCTCCTGCAGGAAATGACCCCTGGCAATGACAAACCAACTCTGAATGTCTCATGCCTTGAAACCCCTCTGGGGTCAACGGACGTCAGCTGTGACTGGAGACCACTTTTCCACCATTGGGGAACAGGAAATGTAATGTGTATAAGCAGCCAGTAGGGGAGTGTGTCTGTGTTCTACATATCCCTAGTTTGCCCTTTCTATATCAGGTTGTTGACTCGGCCCAAAACATGGACTTTCTTACACTGGCTCTTTGTTGATCTGTCGCTCTGAATGTTGACATAGCTGGGCTCTTTAACTGCAAAAGGTTACAGACCCCTGGGCTAATGTTCCTGTTGTTTGTTCAGTCAGATTCTCATAAATACTATTTCTAATGAAAATGCAAGATTGCAAAAACAGGAGATGGATATTACTGAAACATAACAGACGCAATTTGAAAACGATTCCCGATAATCCAGGTTCCATTAAGCACGTTTCACAAACTGGTCCCATCAAGATTACGGCGGCAATACATCGAGGAGTTTGTTTTTTTTACTTAATAAAAACTGCTGTGTAAAGTTTCTGTTGGCATTGCCCTCGGTTGTAAGATACGGTTCAGTTGGCCTGGAATGCCTTTGCCTGCGGAAGTCAACAGCATTTACACCAGAGATAAACCACGTACAGAATCTTGGATGGCATCCCAATTTGAGCGCAGGAGACATTTATAACTTCACATTCAAAGGGAAGAGACAAAAAGGAGCCCATGGTGTTCCTGACACCATGAGGCCAGGACTGTGTAACATTACGCTCGTCCAAATTATATAATGATGTGTGCTAAAGAGGGAAATTGTCTGCCAACTCTGGAATTTTGCCATGCTGGGAATCCACCAGAATGAATGAATCTGCTTTGGCAGAGTGGTCATGTTGAGTTAGTCGGATTTCATTTTCAACCCCCAGATGTCTTGATAGGCAGACACTTTTTTGACTGAAAAGCTGTGGAAGCTATCCAGAGCCATTAGAATCAAGGGGGCCGTCTTGCCTCGGACTTTTGGTGGAATGTGGATTTTCAGCGTGGATATAACTGTCAGAATGAAATCATTGTTTGTTTGTTTTGAAAGAGTTTTAGCCTCCTCTCCACCATATTTGTACTTTAAGGTGGTTTACAAAATCCATCTGAAAAATCTATTTCTTTATTTATTAAAACATTGACACCCTTTCTTTCCTCATGGGCCAAGGTGGCTTCCACTAGGAGCTGTAACTATATCTAGCCACTTTTAACAGGCTTCACTGCTGTTGCTTTTGGAATCTTTTCTAAAGAGGTATCCAAAACGGATGTGAGTGTTCCTCCTGAGGAATTCCAAAAGGAAGCCAGGAGAGGATCAATAAGATTAACGTTTGGAGGGTGTTGTGGGTGTCCTTCAGTTGTCCCTGGATTTTATCTAAAGCAGCGGATTTGAAAGCTCCTTCCTCCACACACAACCCATCTGAGGAGTGTCAAGGGAAGTCAAAAAGATGTTGATAAGGCCAGCGATTTCCCCCCCCCCCAGGATAAGTTGCACATGTTTCTAGACATTGCCAAACCAGATGGACTAACAGGCCATCTTCTCTTCTGTCAGATTATACAGGAAGTCAATGATACAGCATCGTTCACAGTAAACCATCATACCAGTTCCTGCACTTTAGCCTACATGGCTTGTTTCAAGTGAGGCTCAAGACACAGTTCTTGTCTCCCTGTATGGAAGCCAGTGTGGGGTAGAGGTCATTGTGCTGGACTAGTTTCCCAGGTTCAAATCCCCACTCTACCAAATGGTAGCGCCAAGAATCTCTGGAAATGCTATGATTACTGGTGATTCTTAGAGCTACACTTTATCACTTGTAACAAAAATTTATGGTAAGTACGTGAGGTTGCATTTAAAAAAATATATCCCGTGATGCTGTCTCCCCCTCCACACATACTGTGGGTTTCAAAATTCCAGAAATTCAACTAGCAGTTTTGTCTTGGGAATATTACTTCCTTCTCCTATCAGTGAAAGACTTCTGAGTTGGTTCCAGGTGGTCAGCTGTGTTGGTCTGAAGCAATAGAACAAATTTAGAGTCCAGTGGCACTTTTAAGACCAACAAAGCTTTATTCAAAGTATCAGGAACTCTATGTTTCCCCCTCAAATGGCTGTGGCCCCGCCCCCAGTGTGCCCGGCGTCATCACATCACATCCGGGTGACGTGCACGCTGGGGTGGAGTTTCCCCCAGGGCCCGATTCCGTGGCGTCGGAAATCGGGCCTCCAAAGCGGGGGGAAATCCACCCCCCGGGGGGATTTGGCAGCCCTATACCTTGAATAAACTTTTGTTGGTCTTAAAGGTGCCACTGGACTCTAAATTTGTTCTAGTCTTCTGGGTTATCTTTTTTTTTTTAATGTGCAACATTTGCTCTCGTTAATCTCACATCCCAGCTAACTTGGACAAGTGGTCGAGTTTCTCAACCGAAATGTATGGAAGATTCTCCTTTGATCTCCTTCATAATAAAGCTGCATTTCTTTCTGTCTTAACCTCAAAGGCCACCAGGGAAATAGTATAGATGGAAGTGGAAGAAAAATTGATTACCGTCTAATGAAATGTAAGTTAGCCCTTTCTGCTCCAGGAGTTAACAGTGCAAACCATCTCCTTTTTTGGCCGACCAAGGTGCAACCGTGAAAGAACCAGGAAAAAGAAATTAACATTTGTGAGCAACAACCTGCATTTGGGGAGAAGAAGCTACTCATATGAAGAGTTTATTTCCTCCCACCCACATTCATTTCTTTGAAACGGGATTTAGCCTGTGGATATTGTCTGTGTGCCTGTCTGAATAATATTGCCCTAAAACAGACTGGAATGGGGGGGGATTGGAAGTGATACGTTTCTGAACTAAACTGCTTTATTACCATCATTCTCCTCCCTCTTGGGCACCCGTTCAGCAGAGACCAGGCCAAATTGGCAGTCATTTTCAAAACGTTTGGCAGCCCCGTGATCCCTAAGAGTTCTGGAAGCTGACATCTTCTCTCAAGCGCTGTATGCAAGGGTCACTGGAAGGCCTGACTCCCGGGCCTAGTTTACTCGGCCTATGTCATGAGTCAGGACCAATATAAATTAAAATCCAAAAGCCATCCTGTGAAGGCGTTCTGTGCTCCCTGGAGATAGTGTGTGGACCATTCCTTACATACACATTTTCTTTTCAGCAACTCGCTCGTTTTTCTGTTTTTAGCCTCTACCAGCGGTAACACATTTATGGGTGAGGCAAAAAAATAAATAAATCAGAAAGAGTTAAGTCATCCCTTCCTTCCTCTCCCACACATAATTTTTAATACTTTTAAAAAATGGTTGACAGTTGAGACACTCTGGCAAAATGATAATAATACTAGAAGCCGCCGATCACTTTCAAACAATAGTCCAATGACAGGGTTTGCGCTGACTGGAAAAAATGGCAGCAAAAATGGATAGTGACAGTCCTGGGAAAAACAAGGCCGAAATTGGATCCAAAGTTATAAAAGACAGGCTAACCCAATAGGCCTATGCCACTATGATGATATTAATATTGTTCAAAAATATCAACTTTTTTTTAAAAAAACATACAGAATAGTGTGATTGGCAGGATAGCATATATTTTAGTACCAGGATAAAAATTATTATTCTTTGTGCAATACGCTGCTTCAAGCTAGTAACTGGGATCTGAGAAAATATGCGCTTTGCCTTCATAGTGGATTCCTCCGTGACTGATTTAGCTTCATGCCACAGGCAATGTTCCCTCTAAGCTGTGGAGTCTTGTAAGCAAAATTTCTACTTTGTGAGCTACTGGCGCTAAAGTTGTGAGCGAGGGATTTAGCTACTGCATAAAGTAGTTTGCTCTGGAGCCATCCTTCCCGAGCTAAGACAAAAAAGTGTGAGCCGGAGGCTAAAAAATTGTGAGCTAGCTCACACTCACACAGCTTAGAGGGAACACTGGCCACAGGGTATGAAAAATACCACAGGCAAAGGAAAAATCAGCTAATGCAGGGATGTTGCTCTGCAGTTATCATCTATTTACTTAATTTGCTGTTTGTCTGACGCCCCACCCCTTCCTCACACTGGCCGTCTTGCCAGTCTGCTCCTCAGCTCATAGGCTGGGTGGCCAGCTCCGGGTTGGGAAATTAGTGGAGATCTGGGGGGTGGAGTCTATGGAGAGCGGGTTTGGGGGAGGGAGCTCCACACTAGGGTTTAAAGCCCTTGAGTTCACCCTTCGAGGCAGCCATTTTCTCCAGGGGAACTGATCTCTGTCATAAGAACACTGGTCTAGCATCCTGTCTCACACAGTGGCCAACCTGTTCCTCTGGAAGACCAACGAAAGGGCATAGAGGCCAAGACCAGATCAGTGATAATTCTGGGAGATCTCAAGGCCCTGCCTGACAGCTGGCAACCCTAGCTAGCACAGCTTGGCACAAGAAATGGCACCATTAAATATGCCAGTTTTGAGTGTGGATTGCAGCTGCTGAGCATACCCTTATGGAAGTCTGGCAACTGGTGGCAGAGTTGGGGGAGGGATAGGGGGGGCAGTGTCCAGGGAAAACTCAGAAGCAACAGTAATAATTCTAGGATTCCCCAGAAACTTCAGAACTGCTTAGAGGAAGAGGAGCTAGCTTGTGGAGGGGGACTGGGGGCTTGGCAGGCCACCCTTCCAAGTACATGATGTTAAGTACCCATGCATACTGCAACTGACATCTTTGAGGTGTATTTGATGCTTGGTCATTGTGCCAAAGAATTAACCATCTCGTCTGAAGCCCCTTGGTAAGAGTAGATATTAAAGCATGCAGACAAGGGGACCCCAGAAACAGGATTACAAAGTGGGGGGGGGGAGAGCTTTGGGGCTGCAAATTAATTTGTAAATTCGGTGTGAGGGCCAAAGACAACCATGCACAAGTCTCGAATCACAGATTTGATTCATGCAACAGAAGAAGCAGAACTGGAAATGGGGTTTGGGGGTCAAAACAAAAGGGTTGAGAAACTCAGAATCCTTTCTCTTTGTAGTGGAGCAGCATCAATATGAGGTGGGTTGGAAGGAGACAAAGGAAAGGTGTGTGGTTTAGGGCTGCCAAGTGGGGGCGGGTGGCGGGTAAACCCCCGCTTTGGAGGCCCGATTTCCGCCACCGCGGAATCGGGCCCCGGGGGAACCCCACCCCGGCGTGCGCGTCACCAGGAAGAGACGTTATGATGCCAGGCACGCTGGGGGCGGGGCCACGACCATCCGAGGGGAAACTCCGGGATCCACCCGGGAGTCCCCCTCTGCAGAGGTAAGCTGTACTTGGCAACCCTAGTGTGGTTCAAAAGATGTTATGGAGAGATGAAAGAGAAATAGTTTGAAACTACCCCCTGATGTCTTTTAATTTAGCCAAGCTCATCTCCAAGTGTACTCAGAGCATCTTTGGAGGTGATTCGGTAAACACACACACACAAACCCCACCAATGTTTTCCTTTGTGAGAGACCACATCTAAGGGACGCAACGGAGCCCTCATTAAAGCATAGCTTGGCTGTTCCATAATAGGCTCGCCGCCGTGATTCTTCACAACGTAAAATTATTCCTTCCTCCGTCCGAGTGCCCTACAGTCAGCGAAGCCATGCCTGCCCTCTTCACGCCACGTCTTTCCCCCCTGTTGTTGTTTTGCAAGAATAAATAACCGACAGCAGAGATTAGAAGCCTCCCCGTTTTTAGTCAGGATCTCAAAAAAAAAAAAACAACCCAAAAACAAAACCAGGCCTCCATTTTCCAGGAGACCTTGAAGCTCGACTTCAGAAGAAGCTCTGGGGTAAAATACCCGGCCCTTTACAAACGGGAGACCTCGAAGAACACAGACCGGCCCCGTTTCTCAAGATGTGATAAAGTAATCTAAAGCCCGGCCCGGCCTGCCAGTTGAGGCCTAAAGGGATTTGATTCAGTGTCAAAACCTTTGCCTCGTGAGGTCACTCTCTCTTCTTGCTTTTCTTATAACAAAAGCAGAAGGGTTTTTTTATATATATTATTATTCTCTCCCTCCTTCTCTCCCCCCCCCCTTTTAGTTTTGTGAATTCATCAGCGGTTGTTTGTTGAGCACTGGGCCTTTTATTTCGGTCTCCTGAAATATTTTCATTAGACCGAGGCCTCTGAAGTAGGCCGGGCCTATGTGAGTAAAAAGGGGGGGGGGAGAGAAAAATTGTCAAGGCTCTCCAGAAAGTTGGCTGATTGAAATCAGCCCTATGTCAGGGGCTGTCATATCTCAGAAAAGACATAAAACACGCAGAAACATCAATAAGCAACACGCCTCTGACAGCTCGGAGACATTCCAGCTGACGAGAAGAGAAAGGGGGTAAGGTTAGGGCTCTTGGGGAATATTTAAAATGCCTAACAGCCCGTTGAAGTGTTGGCAGGCATCTGGGAGGGCCGGAAAAGACAAGATAAAGTCTATCAGGTTATCACCTGGTTCGAGACAGATCCCTCACAGCAAGACCACGAAAATGAGACAATGGCACCGTGGCCTTTCTCCCCCTCCCCTCCCCCATCACGAAAACGAAATTATTTATTTTATTATTTCTTTCGGGAAATTGTAGCTAAGGAACAGGCTGCGTTTACACCGAGGTTACCCAGACAACGTTTGCATGCAAGAAGGGTGGTGTTTTTTTTCCTCCCTTAAAAAAAGAAAAAGAAGACGAACAAAATGTGAGACAGAAGGAGCGGGAGAGGAAAATTCAGCGCGAATTGTGCTTCCAGCTACCATGTACAGAAATCAAAAAGGATTAACAAGGGGTTTTTTTTATTTAATTTCCTGTACACCACCAGCTTTTGTTAAAAGATCAGAGATATTGCTATTTATTGAATTTTTAATATGATCTTTATTAAAAGGCAGCACACATGTTTGGTTTCTCTCTCTCTCTCTTTTAAAACATGCATAGATATAACAATCAAAGCTCGGGAATGAATGACGGCGGTTTGATTTCATTCCCTTTACATTGTTATGATGTTTCAGTTACATATTTAGTGGTGGTTCTCCCCCCATCCCCCCCAAAAAAGAGTAAAAATAAAAATGCCTTGCAGATAAATGATCTTGCGATCAACGCAAGCCTACTTGGTGGAATAAACAAAGGCCGTCGAGCTCGACCCTTGTAGTGGGCCTCAGGGCTGGTACCAGAGGTTGGCACAACTGGGTAACTGCCAAGACCTATGGCCCAGGAGAGGGCCCGCTGTCATCTGAAGACAGTGAGCCAATCTGATGCCTGGCGGTCATGAAAAAAGCAGAGCGCAAAAGGACTCTAGAAACAGGAGAGTGTTCGAGTGGTCCCCGCCGACAGCCCCTTTGGAATACAGAGAGAGAGCATGTAGTGGAACGGTTTTGCTTTCTGTGGCCTAGCTACAATTGGGATGGGGAAAGTATGGCACAAGGGGGGGAGCAGTAATTAAAGGGTAGGGTCACAAACCCCCGGAGTTCTCCCAGAATCACAAATAAACATCAGACTATAGAGATCAGTCCCCTTACAGGCAGAATTGTCAGCTCTGGTTTGGGAAATTCCTGGAGGTTTGGGGTACAGAGCCCGGAGAAGGTGGAGTATAATGTCATACAGCCTACCCTTCAAAACAGCCATTTTCTTCAGGGGAACTGCTGTGTGCTGTTTGGAGATCCCTTGTAATTCTAGAGATTTACAGGCCCCACTTGCCGGGTGGTAACCCTACTTGAAAGAAATGGCAGCTTTGAAGGGCAAACTCTACAGCAGTGGTGAACCTTTCAGAGACCGCGTGCCCAAACTGCTACCCAAAACCCACTTATTTATCACAAAGTGCTAACACGGCAATTTAACCTGAATACTGAGATTTTACTTTAGAAAAAACAACTCATACATTAACTTAAGATGATCCAAACAAAGTAAGGAAAGCAATCCCAAACGCTTTCGTTTACTTAAAATTATTTGGCAGAGAATTCGACACTTTAATGATGGTCTGGGCCTGGCTGGGGCGATGGCACGCGTGCCCACAGAGAGGGCTCTGAGTGCCACCTCTGGCACCCATGCCATAGGTTCGCCACCACTGCCCTACGGCATCACACACCTCCTGAGCTCCCTCCCCTCACCAGCCTCCACCCACCCCAGATACCACCACCCCAAATCTCCAGGAATGTTTAAAGCCAGAGTTGGCAACCCAAGGGCAGGAAGAAGCCACAATGGGGTGGCCCATAAAAACCAGCAGCCCGCACTGGATGTCCTGCACCATTTATGGTCACTCTGCCCAAACCACTTTTTAGGGTTGGGATACCTCTAGTGCCTTGTGATGTAAGGGACATCCACAACAGCACACGTATCCTCTTGCATTCTTTACACTCCATTAGTCTTTCTGCTGCCTCACCTCGTCCCTACCACAGCCAGATTTCCCTATTCAAAACAACAAGTATAACCACCAGTTTTCTCCCAAGTTCTGAGTTCCACAACTATCTGATGATCCATCTACCAAACCCTTTTGAGCCTTTGAGGGGCCCAGAGAAAGTTCCGAAGTCGCATGAGAAGGCATCTCTCTATATATACTGCTGAATCCCAATGGAGGTCACCTTCTGACAGTTCTGTCTGTTTGCCAAGTAGGACTGATTGTCATTAGGCAATTATTTTATTTATTTATTTATTTTTCATATTTATACCCCGCCCTCCCCAGTGGGACTGGTCCCCAGTCTCTTGAACATAGCGTTGCAAAGCATCCTACTATAGTGGGTGGTCCCCCCCCCAATCGTCTACAATGACCACCATGAGAAATTAAAAAAAATAAACAAACATGTCACCAGCCTCTGCACCAGTGTGTCACTTCAGATTACAACCTGGAAGTGACAATAGGTAGTTCTAGGAATCACTGGAAATCCTATGGTTTTACCATAGAGTTCCCAGCAATTCCTAGAGCTACACATTGCCACTAAATTACACATCACTCTCCTGTGTCCTTGTCCCCCCAATCCCCCTCTCCCACTGGATCAGCCTTCCAGAAGAAGACCCAATGACTTCATCCCTTCTGTATTTCTGCTGGGTATGCTAGACTGCTCTATTTAGAAGTTCATTTAATTAAAAATAATTATTGATCCTGTGGCTCCAAAGGGGCTTTTGTCTTAAAGGGTAGTTGATCAAAATGGTTATGAGCTAATTTGATTGGCTTGTGTGTTTTTATTTCTTTTTCTATTTAAAAATTATTGATTGATGTAAGCTGACTCAAATCCTTGGGAGGGGCAGAATATATAAATGAGTGTGCGTGTGTGTTAGTGGTGGGAAATTCCAACAAGTCACTGCTGACTAATGGCCAACCCCATAGGCTTTTCAAGGCAAGAGGTGTTCCGAGATTACCTGCCTCCAGGACACTTTTTGTAGAAAAAGCCCAGCAGGAACTCATTAGCATAATAGGCCACACCCAACAGCAGAAACCCATTAGCATATTAGGTCACACCCCTGACAGCACAGCTCATTAGAACATTAGGCCGCACCCCCATGTTACCAGAAGTGTGGTCATCCAGCCACACCCACCTTTTGCTTCTTATTCTCTTTACCTTGTTTGTTGTCAAAACCCAGGGCTTTTTTGTAGCAGGAACTCCTTTGCATGTTAGGCCATACACCCCTAATGTAGCCAATCCTAATGAGTTTCTGCTTTTAGGTGTGGCCTGTTATGCTAATGAGTTCCTGCTAGGCGTGGCCAACTCAGGAGCCAGCCAGAACTCCGTTCCTGTGCGTTCCTGCCAAAAAATAGCCCTGCCTGCCTCCATGTCATGACCCTGGTATTCTTTGGAGGTCCCCCATCCAAATGCTTGCCAGGGTCGACCCTGGTTAGCTTCTGAGATCTGATGAGATCAGGCTAGCCTGAGCTATCCAGGTCAGGGATAGATGTGCAGTCTTTCCACTGGAGTGAAGCACATCTAGTTCCGGAGGGAACCTTATGAATAACTACTCAACTCATTGCAGCAACATCAAGGCATCAGTGTGAAGAATAAAGACAGCGGCTAGACCAAAGTTCTGCACCTTGTGGCTCCAGAGCCAAATGTGGAATCAAATGTGGCTCTTTAAAAAAGAAAATACATTAGAATCAGAGGGGCAGATGGGGTGCTAGAATCAAAACTACAAGAAGAAGAAGAAGAAGAAGAAGAAGAAGAAGAAGAAGAAGAAGAAGAAGAAGAAGAAGAAGAAGAAGAAGAAGAGTTATACCTTGACCTTCACTTGGAGACTCAGATAGGGCTGCCAGGTCTTACCTGGCCACCAGCAGGGGGTCCTTCTTCTGGTCCAGGAGCTCTTCAGTGTGCACATCATCACACAGGGCACATTGTGGGTGGGGCCTCTATTGTTTGAGGAGAAACCATAGAGTTTTTCCTTGAAGGACAGGGCATCCTCCTGCAACATTGGCGCAAATGTGGGTTCCCCCCCCCACTGGCCAGATCTGGCCGGACGGATCGGGGGCCCTGAAAGCGGGTAACCCCCCCCCCGTGGGGGAATGGCAAGTCTAGTTTCACAGTGGCTTACAATCCCCTTCCCTTCCTCTCCCCACAACAGACACCCTGTGAGGTAGGTGGGGCTGAGAGAGCTCTGAGAGAATGGCTCTTGAGAGAACAGCTCTGAGAGAACTGTGACTGACCCAAGGCCACCCAGCTAGCTGCATGTGGAAGAGTGGGGAATCAAACCCAGTTCTCCAGATTAGAGTCTGTCACTCTTAACCATTACACCAAACAGAGAGATTAAAAGGCTTCTTAGAGATGATTTGCAGAAAAGGAAATTATATACGGGCACAGTTGCCAGTAATCTGAGGGCACGAAATTATGCCATTGCATCAAAACAATGAAGATGAGGATGATAAAATTACTGCTCCATCAGCCTTTTGGTTCTGAGTGGCTGTACAACGAGCCACAACTGTTGAGAGGGTGCCAAAACAATTGTACAGAGTGCTCTTGTGTATATTTATGTGTGTATAATTTTTTATTCTGTTTATAACCAGCACAGATCTCTATATCCAAACCACAGTAATAGAATAGATGTGTATATTTATGACTTATACTGAGACTCCAAGCGTACTATTTTCTAATAAAGAACTCTCCACAGCCAATATTTGGGCTGCCAAAACTTTGTGGATCAGCAATCAACACGTTAACAGAGGTCATTTCGGGGGGGATCGCGGGGGATCGCAGTTCCCCTGGGTGAAGTACGGGGGCGGGGCACATGACGAAGCCCCGCCCCCCGCTTCCAGCCGCCCCGCTTCCGGCCCTCATTCAGCCAGGAGGAGGCAGGAGAAGAGGGAGGGTAAGTTGCTTCCTCCCTGCCTCTCCCCACCCCTGCCTGCCTGGGGCCAGGGAGGGCCTTCGCGGGACTTCCTTGCACTCCCGCCGGTCTTGCAGGTCCACCACCAGGCCCCCATGGAGCTCGGCAGTGGAGCTGCAAGGGCGGCGGCGGCGGCCGGGACCGTTGGGGGCAGGGTGTGTGGCCTTATGACACACTTCTGGTGATGTCAGGGGGTGTGGCCTTATGACACACTTCCGGTGATGTCAGGGTGTGTGGCATATGCTAATGAGTTATGCTAATGAGTTCCCCTAGCTCTTTTTCTACGAAACGACCCCTGATTCTCAGTAATGTTAAATTATGTGTTTTCCAGTAATGCAAACGGACTGTCTTATGTTGGCTCTTTGTGAGTGTGATCAGGCTGGGCTATCATACCCGGCTCAAGGTCATTCAGTGAGTCTGAACATTCCAGCGTCTGTGTTGCAGTTCTGTTGGGTTCTCACCATTTTGAGTTATGCTCATTAGGCCTTCTGATTTACAGATAAACTGATCCATTGATTGGGAAACCAGAAGGAGTACTGCAAGTCATTTGCCCATCCGCCAGTGCACCCTACAAGAGTTCGGTCATGTTGTTTGCCAATGGTTTCTGTCAAGTAGAGCCCCGAAATCAGAATGCCATGAAAGAAACAAGCTTCAGGTGGACCTCTAATATGGTGGAATCAATTACTCATGTCCTCCTGTTTTGCAGATTCTATCAGGAGGAACGAGACCATCTTATACTACCCCTTCTCTCTCGATTTAGCCCTTTGCAGTCTTATCTTGACTTTAGGCGAGAAGTCCTTCATAAATTCCTCTTAGAAGACGTTCACAGCTCAGTGACTTACGCTGTAGCAAAATTTTGTTCCTTACCTATTAGGAAACGTAAACTTATTTTAGCTGAAAAAATTGTATGATTCTTATTGACACTACTTTACTTTACTAATGTTATTAACTCTCTCCTGTTAATGTTTTTATATTATTCCCATGTTATTACTGTTTTGATCCCTTTTGTATCAGAATTGTACTGTTTTACTGGCTCCTGCCGCAATAAATTAGATTGATTGACTGACTGATTGCTTCAGGTGGACCTTTTTATGGATTAAAAGGAGAAAACAGGAAGCAGAGAGCAGGAATAAATGGACAGTTCTCACAATGGAAGGAAGTGAGCAGTGGGGTTTCAGAAGAATCTATATTGGGACTGGTGCTATTTAATGTGTTCATAAACGTTTTTGGAATTGGGAGTAAAGAAGAAGAGAAGAGATTGGATTTATACCCCCCCCTTCACTCAAAGTCTCAGAGCAGTTTACAATCTTCTTTCCCTTCCCCTTCCCACAACAGACACCCTGTGAGGTAGGTGGGGCTGAGAGAGCTCTTTCAAGGACTGCTCTTGAGAGAACAGATCTGAGAGAACTTGTGACTGGCCCAAGGTCACACCAGCAGCTGCATGTGGAGGAGTGGTGAATCAAACTCGGTTCTCCCGGATTAGAGTCCATGCTCCTAACCACTACCCAAACTGGTTCTGCGTAGCGGTCAGGTTTGCAGATGGTACTAAATTATTCAGGATGGTGAAGACCAAGATGGATGGTGAAGAACTACAGAAATGTCTCTTTAAATTAGGTGCACGGGCAATGACATGGTGACGTTCAGTGTAGTACAGCGTACAGTGTTGCATATTGAAGCAAAAAAAAATCCTAACTTTAAATATATGCTGGTGGGGTCTGAACTGTCTGAGACCAAGACTGAAAGAGATCTTTGGGTTGTAGTGGACAGCTTCATGAAAATGTTGACTCAGGATATGGCAAACACCATGAGAGGGATTAAGAGTAAAATAGCCAATACTGCCATGCCCTTGTATAGAGCTATAGCGTGTACAGTTCTCGTCACCATATCTCAAGAAAGATATTGCAGAGCTAGAAAAATACAGAAGAGGGCAACCAAGATGATTAGCAGTTGGAGCATCTTTCCTATGAGGAAAGGCTGAAGAGTCTAGGACTTATTGGTTTAAAAAAAAGATAGCTAAGGGGGGGGGGACATAGAAGCCTATAAAATCATGAATGTAGTTGAGAAAGTGGATAGAGGGATCTTTTCTTTGTTGGGGAGGAGGAGGAGGAGGAGGAGGAGGAGCGGCGAGGGGGGAGGAGGACGTCGTGGATGGTGCTGATGCTGTTGCCATGGTTACGGAACTCGGCCGCACTACCCAGCGCAACAGCTGCTAGAACTCCTGGTTCTTTCGCAGGCGGGACCGAGGCGGGCTGCGGGTGCTTCTCGACCTTTTGTCAAACACTTGTTTACCGGGAAGCACGAACTGGCCAGCGGCTGATTCTGTTTCTCAGGACGGTGCGAGAAACAAAATGTGACTGTAGAAAAGAGCAACGGAGGTGGGAACAGAAGGACCCTTGGGGGGGAAAGGTGCCTTGGAGTGATCGGACTGGGTAGAGCTCACTCTGTCCCCTAGGAACAGGGCAGAAGGAGAACAGAGATCCTTCTTTAGAGTCAGGGACTGTACAGAGGAGATTAAAAGGCACGTCTTGATATCCCCAAGAGCACAAATAGCTGGCACAGAGAGTGACAAAGCACGTCTAGGAAAGGAAACTTTGTTTTCAAGTGGGGCCCTCAAAGAACACCTCAGGACAGAGGGGAA
>NW_015170888.1:757093-758538 GCF_001447785.1 Gekko japonicus
GGTGGGGCTGAGAGAGCTCTGACAGAAACTGCCCTTGAGAGAAGAAGAAGAAGAAGAGATTGGATTTATACCCCGCCCTTCACTTGGAGTCTCAGAGTGGCTTACAAACTCCTTTCCCTTCCCCTCCCCACAACAGACACCCTGTGAGGTGGGTGGGGCTGAGAGAGCTCTGACACAAACTGCTCTTTTTCAAGGACAGCTGTGCCAGAGCTTGTGACTGACCCAAGGTCACATCAGCAGGTGCAAGTGGAGGAGTGGGGAATCAAACCCGGTTCTCCCAGATTAGAGTCCGCACACTTAACCACTACACCAAACTGATGGCAGATGTTCGCCATGTGAACTCCAGTAAGTACACCGACTCCAACCGGCACCTATACCGTTGTAAATGCCCCGTCTGAATGCACCCATTGAGTAATTAACTTGTAGGATTCACTGCCAGTGGATATAGTGATGGCCACTAGTGCAGATGGCCTTAAAAGGGGGTTCGATGGATGGAGGAGAGGTCCGTCAACAGCTACAAGCCATAGTGGTTAAAGGGAACCTCCACGTTCAGAGGCAACAAGCCTCTGAATACCGGTGCTAGGAGACTGTGCTGGGGAAGGCCTTGAGCACTGTGCCATGTTTGCCGGCCCTCTAGGGAAAATGGGTGGTTGCTGTGTGAAACAGGATGCTGGACTTGATGGACCACTGGTCTGAAATAGCAGGGCTCATCTTATGCTTTTATGTTCAGATGGTCTTTTGCAGGAAGAAACTGGTGGGTGCAGAATGGATTAAGTACCCCTTCTTCCTAGACACTTATTCTCCCTTGGCACCCCCCCCCCCTCACATTATCTTAGAAACGCGGGTGGAATATTTGCAAGGATATGATTTTCGATGCAGTTTTCAAATTCCCACGGTAATTTTCATCTGTGCGAAAAGCATTTCATTTGATCAGAGTCATAGTGCAGGAGCTACGTTTTTTCCCCCTCCAGGCTCTTGAATTTTCCTTTGATGCCACTAAAATTAAAATTGGAACGGCAGAGAGTACCCACGCTCTTCATCATAGAGTCAGAGGTTAGAATGTGTTTGCTGCTGTTCCACTTTGACTCATCCGTCCCTGCAGGATTCTGCTGTTCTTCACGGGGGTGGTGCGGAGATATTAATATCCCAGGCGTTTGTTCCAAACATCCTAGATTGGAATGCCATTGACTTTGTCAATCATGCAGATATAAAGCTGGACTTAATGCAATAGTCTGCAGCTAGCTAAATTGGGAATTCCCTTAAAAGTTCACAACGCTGGAGAAAAATAAACTAAAGCAAACACTTGATTTATTATTCCAAATTAAACTATAAACCCCAGCACCCCTACTTCACCTCATTTTAGGGGTCTGGACCCCTTCCTTCCTTCCTTCCTTCCTTCCTTCCTTCCTTCCTTCCTTCCTTCCTTCCTTCCTTCCTTCCTTCCT
>NW_015170888.1:758752-767774 GCF_001447785.1 Gekko japonicus
TCCCTCCGTAACACACCAGTACTTGAAAAGAGTAAGTATAGCTAGTAATGTGGACAGGTCAGAGTCTTCTCTATACTTCCTATTGTCTCTTCTGCAGCTTTCTCTTTCTTTACCCAGAATGGTGGTTTCAGGGATTTCCTTTTCTTCAGCCAGCTTCCTTTTCTGCCTGCCCTTGTCCTGTCTTTTTCTCTTGGGCTCTCTTTCTGTCTCTCTGTGACCTCCCTGAGTACTAATGTAATATCTGAATCTCTCTCTAGCCTATCTTAGATAGCTAGCTAGAATGTGTATGTACCTCTCCTTTCAGATCTTGGTATGGTTTCTCTAACAATAAAGAGTATCCATTTCTTCCCCTTTCACTAGCACTCAGCCCTTCCTTCCTTCCTTCCTTCCTTCCTTCCTTCCTTCCTTCCTTCCTTCCTTCCTTCCTTCCTTCTTCTGTTCCAGCTCTGAGCATGTTTTAATAAACCTGAACTACAACAGAATCAGCTTCAGTCACTCTCTAATTATCTCTATCCCATCATCTCTTTGCCGCAAGATATTGTGTGGGGAGGTGATTTGTTCCAAATCCTTTTAGGCATGTTGAGGGCACAGAAGATTTTGCTTGGAGGGAACGGATACAGCTAAATTATTTGCAACCGAATTACACATATGGCACTGATCCCCGGTATGGTTTTACTTAACAGGTCCCACTTCACTGGTTTGTGGTTTGCAGTGACATCATGGCCGTGAGTCGTGGATTATGCTAGAAGATTTGAATAATAAGTCCTGGATTTTGTCTAGACTTTGTGTTGTGTGCTTCTGGCCTCCTTGCTGTCTCCCATCAAGAATGATCTATGTGCCCCATACAGACAGGGGCTGCTCAAAACAAAATGAGTCTGTGACTTCAGGCCTAACAACAGATGAACGATTCTGTTGCAAGCCCTAGCTGGAAACCCTAGCTTGGTGCCCTCCAACCAGACAGGGTTAGGAAGACTCTCTGCATCCAGATACCAGGGCCCCGATCAGACAGCAAAGTTGCCGCGGGAGAGACACGGATGGTGGGTGGATTATCCGGGCGCAATCACATCCCAACATCTGGGAAGTGGAGCACACCCGTGGCTTATCGCCGACAATGCGAGTTGGTACTAGTAAACGTTTGCCACAGGCTGCCTCCAGACGCCCGTGGTGTGATCGCGCCGGAGCACGGCATTCCCCTCCGGTCCCTCGTTTACCCGCCGGTGCCAAGGGAAGGACCCGTGGTGTGCCACCGGCGCATCTGATCGCGTAATCGTGAATCAAACTGCACCGGGGCAATTAGCCACACCTCCCTCCCGCAATATCCGGCCCGTGTGACCGGGGCCCAGGATGTACTGGGGCTTGGTGAGGACGTGTGAATGCAACCCTTAGGTAAGCCCGATCTATTCTAAGACATGTGGGTCAGGTGCAGAATCCTGGGCAAGCCTCAGTTCACCTGAAGGTTCTATGGGGGATGGGAGAGGTGGGACAAATATTTCTCTCCGTGCCCCAGTGCATAGACAATCCTTCAGAAAGTGTCTGTGTTGGGGTTTCTCTAAGTCCTTGATTAAGATGATGCCTACAAACGACGGAACATAATTGGCTTCTACTAGAGGGCATATTTATGGTTTCCAAGATAAGAGACACTCAGAGCTGGTTTGCCACTGTCTGAGAGAGAGCCAGTTTGGTGTCGTGGTTAATAGCGGTGGACTCTAATCTGGAGAACCGGGTTTGATTCCCCAGTCTTCCACATGCAGCTGCTGGGTGGCCTTGGGTCAGTCATAGTTCTCTCAGAGTTGTTCTCTCAAGAGCCGTTCTCTCAGAACTCTCTCAGCTCCACCTACCTCACAGGGTGTCTTGTTGTGGAGAGAGGAAGGGAAGGAGATTGTAAGCCACTCTGGGACTCCGAGTGATGGGTGGGGTATAAATCCAACTCTTCTTCTTCATCTCCTCCTCCTCATCCTCCTCCTTCTCCTCTGCGTCATGACCCCGGACCTCCTAGAGGCCTCCTATACAAATACTAACCAGGGCCAACCCTACTTAGCTTCTGTGATCTGACAAAATCGGTCTAGAAGTAGAAGAAGAGAAGGATTGGATTTATACCCCGCCCTTCACTACTCAAAAGAGTCTCAGAGTGGCTTTCAAACTCCTGTCCTTTCCCCTCCTCACAACAGACAGCCTGTGAGGTAGGCAGGGCTGAGAGAGATCTTTCGAGGACTGTCCTTGAGAGAACAGCTCTGACAGAACTATGGCTTGCCCAAGGTCATCCAGCAGCTGCAAGTGGAGGAGTGGGGAATCAAACCCGGTTCTCCCAGATTAGAGTCCGCACACTTAAACACTACACCAAACTGGCTCTAACCTGGGCTATCCAAGTCAGGGCAGATAGCCATTTTTCGCCAGCTCCTTCCCCACTTCTTTTTCAGGTGTTCCCTTCCACGATAGCCTGCCTTGATCTTCTTTGCGTCGAAACCATCATTTTAAAACATCTGAATCCAAAACAATGGAAAAGACTAGGAATAAATGTGTGTTTGCTATGACCTGGGAGACCCAGTGTCAGCAAAGCTGCCACGTGGATAAGCTTTCTCATTGCTTTGCATTCCTTCCCATGCGCTTCATAGCTTCAAAGCTGCAACGCTTATCTGAAAGAGTGACTGGAGGAGATTGTGTTGTGTCTATCTTCCGTGGGAGCTTCTTCGTTCCCAGCTTTGCAGCCGTTAGAGAGCCTGGCCATCTCCCGCGTGCGGGAGTCCACCTAATTGGGTATTGTTTGGGGGGGGACGCATACGAATGCCCTATATCCTATTATGCACACAGGTAGCCCGCCATTCCTAACAATGTTCCTGTTACTGCATCTATGGCTTTTCAATAAAAGTAAATCCTTCCTGGAAGCAGAGGTCATTTCGGGGGGGATCGCGGGGGATCGCAGTTCCCCCGGGTGAGGTGCAGGGTGCGGGGCACACGACGAAGCCCCGCCCCCTGCTTCCAGCCACCCCGCTTCCAGCCCTCATTCAGCCAGGAGGAGGCAGGAAAAAAGGGAGGGTAAGTTGCTTCCTCCACGCCTCTCCCCACCCCTGCCTCCCTGGGGCCAGGGAGGGCCTTGGTGGGGCTTCCTCGCACTCCCGCCGGCCTTGCAGGTCCACTGCCGGGCCCCTGATGACACGGGGTGTGGCATATGCTAATGAGTTATGCTAATGAGTTCCCCTAGCTCTTTTTCTACGAAACGACCCCTGCCTGGAAGTTTGTACTTCGTTGTTTGGCTGTGGGTCCTAATACCCAGGCTAGCTTGATCTCATCAGCTTTCAGAAGCTAAGCAGGGTCAGCCCAGGTTAGTCCTTGGATGGGAGACCACGAGGGAAGTCCAGGGTTGGTACACAGAGGCAGGCCATGGCAAACCACCTCTGAACTTCTCTTGCCATGGAAACCCTATGGGGTCGCCATGAGCCATCTGCAACTTGACTTCATTTCCCACCACCAAATGCGTGTTTCAAATGCAGTCATGTAGATCAAAGTGTCAGGAACGCAGCCCGACCAGTTGCTTTATTAATTCCCTTATTCAAATGGCCCCTTTAATGGTAGCCCAACATGATTGTCTTTTATCCAAATGTTACCTCACATTGAGAAATAGAATGGATATCACAAGCCTGTTCCAGCTGTGAAATCTTGATAAGTTGCGTCAGAAGAGGTGTGGTAGTGGGGGGGGGATGGCAATTTGATTCTTTGCCATTTGCTTGATGTGTTTTCTATCAAAGAGTTGGGCACTTTGTAGATTTTTTTTGCCCCTTTCCTTAAAAGTAAAGAGTGATGAATTAAAAAAAGAAAGTAATTACGGAGAGTTCATGTATCGTAAGTGATTGATTCATGGAGGAAGATAACCCAGTGAACTCCTTGCTGTGTGGATTCTGACACAATACCAAAAAGATACAGATTGCAGCCAGAAAATAAATTTCCAGCCTGGCTTGGAAAATGAAAACCTCTCTTCTGCCCCCCCCCCAAGTTATGTGAAAAGAGTCGGTGCCTCTTCTTGGGGTTAGAAATGTTGTACTAGAATCTGGGAGGTAAAGGTTTCCCTTGCTCGAAAACCAGTCGGATCCGACTCTAGGGTTGTGGTGCTCATCTCCGTTTCCAAGCCAAAGAGCCAGCGCTGTCCGAAGACGTTTCCATGGGCATGTGGCCGGCATGACTAGACGCCAAGGCGTATGGAACACTGTTACCTTTAAAGCCCTACATGGCCAGGGTCCGACTTACCTGAGGGACCGCATTTCCCCATATATTCCCCAAAGAGCACTTTGGTAGGGGTCACAACACCGGCTGGTGACCCCGGGCCCTAAGGAGGCCAAGCTTGTGGCAACAAGGGCCAGGTCTTTCTCAGTGGCGGCTCCTACCTGGTGGAATGAACTCCCGGAGGAGATCAGGGCCCTGCGGGACCTTGTGCAGTTCCGCCGGGCCTGCAAGACGGAGCTCTTCCGCCGGGCTTATGAGTAGGAGCCGCCACGGCCATTTACACCACCGCACCTTTATAGAGAGAGACCGCTGGAGGGGTTGGGCAACACTTTTCACCGCCCCAGCCTTCCCCCCCCCCCGCTACGCAAGCTGTTAGGAGTTTATATGTGCTTCCGTAGAATTGATTTTAATCTGTTTTAATTTTGTATTTTGTATTATGTAATTAGTATACTGAACGCACTTGGTGCCTTATGTGAGCCGCCCTGAGCCCATTCGTGGGGAGGGCGGGGTATAAATGTAATAAAATAATAACAATAATAACAACAACAACAATAATAATAACAACAACAATAACAACAACAACAACAACAACCTTCCCACTGAAGTGGTACCTATTTATCTACTTGCAATTTCTTGCTTTCGAACTGCTAGGGTGGCAGGAAGGATCTGTTAGCCCCAGATTCAAACCCCCACTCTGCCATGGAAACTTTCTGAATGTTCTCTGGCCAGTCAGACACACTTACCTTAACCTCCATCACAGAAATGGTTTGCCATTGCCTGCCTCTGTGTAATGGCCCTGGACGTAGGGCTGCCAGCCTCTAGATGGGGCCTGGGGATCCCCTGGAATTACAGCTCATCTCCAGACTACAGAGATCAGTTCCCTCGGAGAAAATAGATGCCGCAGAGGGTGGACTTTATGGCATTGTACCACACTGAGGTCCCTGTCCTGCCCAGACTCCAAATCTCCTGGAGTTTCCCAACCCAGATCTGGCAACCTTCCACCCCCCATCCCTTGCTGGTGGCCAGGGGGGACCTGGAATCCCTACTGCCAGACTTCCTTACTGGTCTCCTATCCAAGTACTAACCAGGGCTGACCCTGCTTAGCTTCTGAGATCTTTCAAGACTGTGCTAGCCCGGGCCATCCAATATCCAATATCTCCTGAGAGCCAGTTTGAGGTAGCAGTTAGAAGTGCAGACTCTAATCTGGGAGAACCGGGTTTGATTCCCCACTCCTCCACATGCAGCTGCTGGGGTGTCCTTGGCTGAGTCAGGCTAAAGCTACCAATATCCAATATCTCCTGAGAGCCAGTTTGAGGTAGCAGTTAGAAGTGCAGACTCTAATCTGGGAGAACCGGGTTTGATTCCCCACTCCTCCACATGCAGCTGCTGGGGTGTCCTTGGCTGAGTCAGGCTAAAGCTACCAATATCCAATATCTCCTGAGAGCCAGTTTGAGGTAGCAGTTAGAAGTGCAGACTCTAATCTGGGAGAACCGGGTTTGATTCCCCACTCCTCCACATGCAGCTGCTGGGGTGTCCTTGGCTGAGTCAGGCTAAAGCTACCAATATCCAATATCTCCTGAGAGCCAGTTTGAGGTAGCAGTTAGAAGTGCGGACTCTAATCTGGGAGAACCGGGTTTGATTCCCCACTCCTCCACATGCAGCTGCTGGAGTGACCTTGGCTGAGTCACAAGTTCTTTCAGAGCTGTTCTCTCAGGAGCAGTCCTCGAAAGAGCTCTCTCAGCCCCACCTACCTCACAGGGTGTCTGTTATGGGGAGGGAAAGGGAGAGGAGATGGCAAGCCTCTCTGAGACGCCTTTCGGGAGTGAAGGGCGGGGTATAAATCCAATCTCTTCTCCTCCTCTTCTTCTTCCTCACTGTGACCCTCTGTTTTGCAATGAGTACAGAGTCCTTAACTTGGCCAGGACGGGTAAGGAAGCCAGCCAGCCTGCTGACACCTAATGAGGTAGTCGCGAGCAAGTATCTCAGTAGCATTTCGTCCCCAGGCTGTGCAATCACCCCTCTGCAGGATCTGAGGGCTCCCTTCCCTTGGAACCGAAGCGCCGTTCACCGCAGGCCAGCATCCGCCAGCAGACGGGAATGCAAGTGACAACCAGCTGCAGCCAGGGAGCTAGGATGGCCTCCAGCGAACAGATCACGCCCTTTGCGGGGAACGGCTGTCTCACTAGCCTGTCTGCCTCCGGGGCCCTTTCCTCGGATGTCAGGTTGCAAACCTGCCCTGCTCTTGTGGAGCAGGGTGAGGGGGCAAAGCACCGTCCGTTGTCTCTCGCCATTAGCTAAGACGCGTGACAGGGAGGATCGGGATGGCCACAAAGGATCCGACCCTCTCCCCAGAGACGCCACGCGCAACTTGCAGCCCTCAAATTGTTTGTACAAGGGCAGCCTCGTGGTGTCCTAACGCCAAATATTTGGGTGGCCTCCTGAAGAACCTGGGCTGGTATTGTGGAATAGCTGAAGAAATCTGTCGAGTTTGGTATTTTTTTCTCTTTCTGTATTTAGATTTCTGGTCCTTTCATGGCCTGTTTTCTAGCTCTGGAGAGATATAAAAAGAAGCATTGTGTGATGTGCTATAATTCCTGAGCATACTTCCTTTACTGTTGAAGTCGATGTGATGCACGTCTGAGTAAATATGTGTAGGACTGGTGTATGTGTGTGTTTGTGTCTGTCTGTCTGTCAGTCAGTCCGTCCGTCCGTCCATCCATCCATCCATCTCTCTCTCTCTCTCTCTCTCTCTCTCTCTCTCTCTCTCTCTGCCTGGCTGCCTGCCTACCTACCGACCTACCTACCTAATAGAACCAGGACTTGCTAACATAGCGCTAATATCTAATTAATTTTGATACAAAGGAGGCATACGTAATCCAATGCATCAACTGGTTAATCTGAGACCTTTACATTAAAACTGATTAAATGAATAGAGTGTATTTCTGGCACGCCTTTCTCACTGAGCCTCAAGGCAGATTACACAATTAAAAATAACTGAAACTAAACCGAGAACCAGCATGGCTGAATGATTGGAGTGCAGACTGGGATTTGGGAGACGCAGGTTGGAATCCCCACTTAGCTATGGAAATTTTCTGGGTGACCTTGTGCTTGTCACAAGCTCTCAGCCTCACCTACCTCACAGGGTTGTTGTTTCTTTATTTAAGTCATAGACTGCCCTGCCCTATACGTAGGGCTCAGGGGGGATGAGCAGCACTTCAAAAATGCATTCAACAAATAGGGTTGCCAGTTGGCAGGGGGATCTTGTGCCTTCTCTGGGGTCTTCTGCCATGCAGCATGATGACATCACCCAAAAGTGATGTCATGACATCACCCAGAAGTGATGTCATGACATCACTGATGTCAAAGATGACACTCTAGTTTTTGGGCAAAACTCTATGGTTTGTAGCTGACTTTACCATAGAGTTTTGCCCAAAAACTAGAGTCTCAGCCCCGATGCTGGTGACGTGATGACATCACTTCCAGGGGATGTTATCATGTCACCTTTTAGGGGAGTTGGGGGTGGATTTCCCCCTGCTGGCCAGCTGGCCAGTGGTGGGAAAGCACCCCACAAAGGTGAGGGTTCCCCCGTTCCCCGGCAGGACTCTGGCAACCCTGTCAACAAACCACATTTCAATAAATATATTTGCAGTCGATAAATGCATTTGCGCCTTGGTATTCAGTCATGCCGGCCACATGACCACGGAAACGTCTTCGGACAGTGCTGGCTCTTCAGCTTGGAAACGGAGATGAGCACCGCAACCCTAAAGTTGGACTCGACTGGCTTTCGAGCAAGGGACTGATTTTTTTACCCACTGGCCTTTCCCATACTATGATGCAAGACAACTTTGTTCCTTTATGGCAGAAAAAGATAGAAAATAAACTGGTCTGTTATGGTTTTTCAAAACAATTTATTCTGTCTTTGGGAAATGAGCAGGCTAGATCAGTTCTAAAACAAAGAATACTAGATGTCGAACGACAGATGGATGTGAGCAGGATTAGGAGCCCTGTATTTGATGTAAGTACACTTAACAAGATAACTTTGAGACCTTACATCAAATATTTAGATATCTGCAATCATAGAAGAATTTTTACCCTATTAAGATACAACGCCTTACCCTCAGCCATAATGGAGGCCAGATATACTAGATCACTGAGGAAAAGTTGTATATGTGGGATGGGAACTGATGAAACATTGGAACATATAATTTCCGATTGTCTTCTATATCAAAACATTAGGGAAGTTTTGATCAAGCCTATAGTTAACTCCTTTCCAGGTCATAATAGAAGGATACTTTTGTCAATTATGCTGGCAGGGGATAACCAAAAGCTGACTAGGAGAGTTGCCAAACTAGGAAAGAAATAAAGTACAGATAGGCCTAAATCTAATTTCTGATCCTAATATTGATTTTATTATGTCTGTATTTTAACATTTTTAGATTCCTATTTATAATTTTAGATGCCATTATATTTTATAATTTTATTGCTCCCTTATCTGTACTTATTTGTCTTCTGTTCTACTGATCTATGACTGTAATAAAGAACTTCGAGCAAGGGAACCTTTACCTTTACCTCGAACAGTTAAAACAACAACAAATCTAAGACTATTTGACTATTTCAGGCTATTAGATGGTACTTCAAGGTCCACTTTATGTCCTTCCCCTGTGGGGGGAGAGGAAAGATGGGGGAGGCCCAGCTCAGTAAAATAAAACCACTGCTGTCCTCAACCATAAGCCCGGTGGAACATCAACTGTCTTGCAGGGCACGGATGTCGTTAGGCAGAGAATTCCACCAGCCTGGCGCCATGATG
>NW_015170888.1:767813-828160 GCF_001447785.1 Gekko japonicus
AAAACAAAGATACCAGGTTGCTAGCCTCATCTTCTTGCTTCCCATCATCACTCAGAAATGAGTTGGGAATTTTTTTTTAAAAAAAAATGGCATGACATCACTTCCAGGGAAAACCGAGAAGTGACATCAGTCCCCTCTAGGAATGTGGGTGACAGGGATCTTTATACGGAAATGGACCATTGGGCCACTTAACCTAATGCCATCTGTTCCCCAGACCCTGGAAAAAGTGTCCCACTACCAATGTTCCCTCTAAGCTGTGGAGTCTTGTGAGCAGGAATTCTACTTTGTGAGCTGCTGGCATTAAAGTTGTGAGCGAGCCATTTGGCTCCTGCATCAATTAGTTTGCTCTGGAGCCCTCCTTCCTGAGCTAAGGCAAAGATGTGTGAGCCGGAGGCTTAAAAACTGTGAGCTAGCTCACACTAAGTCAGCTTAGAGGGAACACTGCCCACTACCTATTTGTATTCCCAGCAATGTCAAGATTTAAATACAGAACCTTGTGGATGCAAGACGTGTGTTCTGCCACAAAATCGAGTCCTGGGGTAGCTCGTGGACAGAGGACTTTCATAAGTACATGGCACTGTTTCCCTTTTCAGGTTACCACCTCGCCAACAACCGATTTACTGTATATTGCTTCTGTTTCTCCTTCAAAGATGGTACTGTTCACTTTGACAATATCTCTGTCCAAAAATGGGGGGGGGGAATTCCTTGAACTCTGACTTCCTGTAGTCCTGAAGATAATGAGACAACTACTTAAACCACATTTTAAAAGTGCTGAGTAGCTGAAGCCGGTTGCCTAATGATGTTACTCAGCTCGTTGGGGGTGTGATTGACACTAAAAGTAATAAATTAGAACAGAAAATGATTTTACAAGATCCCCAGGATGACAGACAGGCTAACTGTAATATCCTCAATTATGGTTGTCACCGGGTTTTTATCTCTGTTCACACTGAACTAGCCGAGGGAAATGGTACAATTTCATGAGCCAACGCCAGGTCCCCCAGCTTTAGGGAAAGTTCCACAAGCCAGGAAACCAACTGGGCCAAGAATTCACGGGAATGAAAAGAAAGAGAGCTCAGGTTTGGATATCCTCCTTTTGGAGAGAATGAAGGCAGAAAAGTGCATATGAAAATCTGGGCCTGCTCTTTTAATTAGCGACACCTATGTATGCAAGGAGCTGTGGTGGCTCAAGTGGTTAAGACGCTGAACTGCAGGCTGTGGAAGGTCGGTAGTTCAGCAGTTCGAGTCCCGAGTGTGCCGCATGACGGAGTGAGCTCCCGTCTCTAGTTCCAGCTCCTGCCAACCTAGCAGTTCGAAAGCAAGAAATTGCAAGTAGATAAATAGGTACCGCTTCAGTGGGAAGGTAACAGCGTTCTGTCCGCCTTGGTGTTTAGTCATGCCAGCCACATGACCACGGAAACGTCTTCTGACAGCGCTGGCTCTTCGGCTTTGAAACGGAGATGAGCACTGCAAGCCTAGGGTTGGACTCGACTGGCTTTCGAGCAAGGGAACCTTTACCTTTACCTTTACCTAGGTATGCAAAGGTGTTTCACACTAAGGGGGGATTAAAGTAAAAAAAAGCACATCTCCATCCTGAAGAATTTACACTCTATATCTCAACAAAGGAGAAGGACAAAGAGAGAGGGAAATGGTAGAAGGATAATGCCGTTTCATTCAGTTAGGACAGTGTTCTCAAACCTGACTGCTGCCAATCTCCAGGAATAGCCTGGAGTTCTGCCGGTATCACAACTGATCTTCAGTCAACAGAGATCAGTTCCTCTGGAGAAAAGGGCTGCTTTGGCCTGGCAGGCTTCCTCCTCTCCCTCAGTCCCACAATTCCCATGCTCCACTGCCACAAATCTCCAGGTATATTCCAACCCAGAGTTGGTAACTGCCTGACACACTTGGACATCATGGTGCCCATTTAGGGTCTGGGATCTTTTTCCCAGGAGGAAATACCAATTTCTCAAATTTTGGAAACGTTCAGACCTTGAAAGTTTGTGTTCAGGGATTTTTATTTTTTTTTTAAGGAGGAGGAGGAGGAGGAGATTGGATTTATACCCTGCCCTTCACTCGGAGTCTCAGAATGACTTACACTCTCCTTCCCTTCCTCTCCCAGCAACAGACACCCGGTGAGGTAGGTGGGGCTGAGAGGGCTCTCTCGAGTCCAATGGCACATTAGAGACCAATGAGATCTTTGAGGTATAAACTTTCAAGAGTTGACACTCAATTTATCATTAAAAGATCTTAGCACTGATTGTATCTGATGAAGGGACCTTTGAGTCTTGAAAGCTGGAAAAAAACCACCAAATCTAATTGGTCTCTAAGGTGCTTAGGGCTGCCAAGTGGAGGCGGGGGGCGGGTAAACCCCCACTTCAGAGGCCCGATTCCCACCCCCGGGGAATTGGGCCCTGGGGGGAACTCCGCCCCCCGAAGTGCAGCGTGGCTGCATCACTGGAGGTGACGCAACCACGTTGATCACATTGCGGGCATGGCCCCGATCGTCTCCCTCTGACGATCGGGGCCACGCCCTCAACGTGATTGACATCATGCATCACTTCCGGTGATGTCCTGGGGGCTCGCGCACACGTCGACGGATGGCTCCCGGAGCCCGGCGGGGCTCCCCCACAAGTAGGAAAAATTGACATGGCAACCCTAAAGGTGCTCCTGGATTCGAATCTAGCGGTTCTACTGCAGACCAACACGGCTCCCCTCTGAAACTATTTTGATGAAAATATATTAAAAATATGATTTTCCATAATTTAAGGGCCAGTTCCTCTTCCACAGCAAAAGCCCAGATATCTTTGCAAATAAACTAAGTCAGCATAGACACACATGCACGTACCAAAATTGGATGCAAATCCATTTAAGAATTATATTTTTATCAAGTTGTTTCAAACCAATCATAAATTAAAATCCTTTTTAAAAAAAGTTCTAATTATCAAATTCTAAAGCTATTAATCCTCCCCCCCCCCCCCTTTATTACTGCCAATTTGCCATGGGTGAACATTTACAGTTTTGTTTTCTGACTGGAAATTTTGGTAAAATATGAAAATTATATACAGACACACACAGAAGTAGAAGCTATTGTTTATATATCGTTAAGGATTATGATTTTAGTTAGTGTTAGATGCAATGAAATAATTGTAATTCATCTTTTCCTTTAGTCAGTTGAAGTTTGGGTGTGTGTGTTTTTTTTTTTTTAAAAAGAAAAATCTACATGATGTGTCTTTGAACAGGTGTTAAGATCCTAAATTACTAGAACAGATTTTTTTAAAAAGTTGGATTTGATGTACATTTTCACAATCAGTGCACATGATTTTTAATCTTCTGTCAAGATTTTGAGAATTCTTTTCTTTTTAAGCACCACAATAATATATTGCTTTTTTTAAAGAGTAAAAATAATGTATAAACCCATTTTGTCCTTATATTTTTCAGCTGGGGGGGGGGAGAGAATTGCATCATAAACTCTATTTACAAATTTACCTTGCCAAGCCCTCTTACCGCCAATAGGAAACTGCACTGCATATTTAATTTGCTCTTTTGTTACAAAGGGGCTTAGGTTAGTTAATTTCAATTTTCAATTTCAAAAGCTATCAAATATGGCTCGGATGAGAAATCAATTTTTCTCAGCTGCTTCTGTTTTTATTCTTTCTTTCCTTCTTTTTTTTTTTTAGTTGCGAAGAGGGGCCAGATTGGCCGAGGTGGAGCCACGTGACGGCACAAGAGATTAGTTCACTGGACCCCGTGTTTCAGCCACCTCAATTACTGGCTGCCTCTTGTAATTTACCCTTATAACACCTAATTTCGAGATGGAACTCATATTTAATTCATGAAAGCTTCCACAAGAGTAATTGTGAAATAAATTGCCATAGAAAAATATGCATTTGTGACTCGTTTTAATTTCTCACGCTAGTTCTGCGTTATTGGCTCTTCTTGTTTAACACTTTAGCACGGACATTTTTTTATTTTTTTTTTGGTAAGAGGGTTTGATTTCCACACACGCTCCCGCCCTCCTCTGACAATTTCCTCATGTGGAAATAACGGTCTCCCTTGCAAAAACCACCGGCCTGCTAACATTTAACTAGGGGTGCGAATTCACAGGAACTTCTAATCTCTTAATTATTGAGCAGGTTCCTATGATCGACTTCTAACTTCTAGAGTAGCAGATAAAATGGTGGTAAATGCCAGTTAAATGACACGGATCATTTGAAAGGCTAAGGAAATAACTGCAGTTTAATTTCCATAACGTATTAAACAAAGCTTTTCTCTCATATATATATATATATATATATATATATACACACGCAATGATAACATTGGTCTTCATTTTTTTTTTTAAAAAAAATCTCTTTCACCAAACTAAATATTTTCCACAGCATACGTACCATTTTGTCCTTTCCCCCCCCTTTCCTGTTGCCATGACGACAAGGTGGGTGAGGCTTCCAACTGCCAACTCAGCTGTCATCCCGTCACCCTAAAAGCCTCATAATTGCTTTTATTTGCATACGACAATTAGGCAGGATGGCTCACAGCAAGAGAACCAACCTCTCTCTCTCCCAATGCACACAACGCCAGCCTGTAATTTATAAAAGATACACACCATGTGGTACAGCACTAAAGTAGAGCGATGGGCCCTTTCATGTGATTATAAGCCATTAACAAAAGAAAACATCCCCCCCCTTTCAGACTGTAAAAAATGTCTATCTGGTGTGAACCTGCAAAGGGAGAGAGAGAAAGAGAGAGAGAGGCAGCAAGAGAGAAATACCCCACAAAGTTTGGCCTCCTTCATCGAAACCCTTCACATTCATTATCACATTGAACTCAAAAGAGGAGGAGAGAGGAGTCCCTACAAAAAGAGTTACATTTCAGTGCTTCAGGAAGAATGGGAGGCCAAATAAACCCACTGGCAGGTCAAAACGGGATCCAAATTTTCAATTTCACACGACGTCACGATCTCAACGTGCCAAATTAACACTGTCAACGGGGGGGGGGATGTAACCCCACCATTGATCGCTGCTAAAAGAATCATATGCTTTTTTATTAGGCCGAACTAAGTTGGCATTTGTGATTGGGAAATATTCGGGAGATGATACGCAGTCGTGAAGCTGGATCCAATGACCCTTACTCAAAAATTCGGCAAGCTTAAATAGGATGGTGATGATGATGGTGATGATGATAGTGATGATGATGATTATTATTTAGTGCAGAATTGAGCTGTGGACTGGGCCTTAAACTTACCTGGAGAGTTCTCGGCAGGCTGCTGCCCTGGGAGACCAATGGTGGCCAGTGGCAAACTGAGCCAAGAGGCCCTTGTAGTGATGCTGGGGTTACTTGGCTGGGACCCAATAGGCAACCCAACACCCATTGGCCATAGTCACCATGTTCAATATCCTAGCTGAGTGGTACCACTGAGGCCACTTGGCTCGGTTTGATCCGGGGCTGTTTTATCATCCCAGTCCTCCCTGGGTACTAAAATCCTCAAGCAAAACATACACCTGAGATCCCTTCCAAATAAAATGAAAACAGGTATCTGTGTACCTGAGACACAACTTCCAACATCCCTACAACTGTGTCAGATCTTAGCTAAGAGTGTCAACTCTTATGCATCCCATCTAGGCATCAAGCTAGATATGTCTTTGTGGTAGTTTCTGCATCCTTGATGGCATACTTTGTACATCATTGAGCCTACAGGAGGGCTTGAAGTGGTCTAGAATTCCCTCGTGCACCGCCACTTGGCTGTGACCAAAAGGGGGTACTGCAGACAGACTAGTCACACCAGCAAAGGAAAATATCGTGACCCGATAGGCCATATTGGGTCATATGATGCTCTTTGATGCCCACAAAGGCTTCCAAGTCAAGCTAAGGTTCTTCAGCTGACTGAGCAATGAAGAGATTTGTGGATCACTTTTACCTTATCTTGCCCTTAACTTCACAGCAAAGTCCAGAAGTCTGAGAATTATTCCCTGAATATGGGGGGTGGGGCAGCATTTATGCCTACAGTAGTCTCCCCCCCCCCATATGCACTGCATCACCCCACACAGGCCACGATCCATTGTACCCCCTTCCCATGTTTGTTGAGTATAACGATCAGGATTTAGGGGGAGCTTTGTGAAAGTATTCTGTGAGCCACAGATATCTTTGGAGAGGGGAATATATGTGTAATGATAATTAAAAACAGTAATGTAAGGGCTACAAAGCACTTTGTGCCTTCAAAGTACTGAGGGATAATAATTCAATTAGTCACCCTTTAAGAAGGCAGAAGAGGTATGCACACACATGCAAAGAAGCCATGCATTCCACAATCCTTTTCAAACTGCAGGGGAGAAGAACCATTTGATAGATTAAATAGTATTCTGTTGATTGATGAAATATGACTCAGTGATGTGCACATGCAGCTCCAAAATGGGGGCAAGTAACTCCCACCTGGACTGTTTAGACTTGAGGAAATGGAACAGTAGAGAAGGCAGGATCCCTTTCTTCCCCGTGTCATGGCCTTGAGCAGAATTAAGCTCCCTTACAATGCAACGTTTAAAATGCAATCCCCTGCCGATTCTGTGGGATTGCGGGGGAAACAAGTTGGGTCCATAGAACCCAGACCGGATTAATTACAAAAACAGCATATGTTCTTCGACCCACTCACTGGTTTCAACTGGGCAGAAACCACATACAGTGTAAACCCATGCAGAGTTACACCTTTTGAAGACCACTGACTTCAACAGACTCGAAGCAGCTCTGCTTAGGATCACATTGCCAGTTCAGTAGGAATACTCTAGGATGCCCTGACCTGGATTGTCCAGGCTAGCCCGAACTCATCAGATCTTGGAAACTAATTTCCATGTTAGCTAGAATAGGAGACCACCAAGGAAGTCCAGGGGTGCTATGCAGAGGCAGGCAATGGCAAACCACCTCTGTTCATCTCTCACCTTGAAAACCCTACAGGGTCACCATAAGTCAGCTCCAACTTGATGGCCCTTTCTACCACCACTCTATAATATAAGGCAATACTAATAATGAATGACCTTGTCACATGCCATTCATGTCCCCAAAGTCCTTGTAGGCAGTGAATAAGCCCTTGGTGACTGTCTGAATCAGGAGAATCGCCATCGAGATACCACGCAGGACCGCTTCGGCCACTTCTCTTCCTATGAGTGGTCATGCTGTATTTTTGACTCATCTCCATTAGTTTATCTGAAGAACCACACCGTCTTGGAGGCTCTGTTTTTCTGGCGTCTTCCACTCGAACCACTTGTCTTATTAAGGACACCCTATTTCTGACCACAAACAAGAAGCATAATCACCCCGTCTGCAATCAGGAACGAAAGATGTCGGGATGAACGGAGTACATGAAGAGGATCAGAATTAATTCAGGCACTTGTCTGGAGCTGGAAGGTAGAAAAGAGGGGAGAGGTTGCCGATGCCAAGAAAATGAATATGCTCCAAGTGTAGAGTTGGATGGGGGAGGGAGACAGAGAGGACCACAGTGAACTAGATGTGTGCCAGACGTTCAGGACAAGAATCAATAAATAAATAACTCACAGCTCTTTTGGAGAATGAGTCTGTTCAGTCCTTGTTCCCCCACAGATTTCCACACCTTGTCTGTAATGACACTTAGACTTCCTTGGGGCACAGGAAGCTCAGAGGCAGAGCTTACGGTTTGCAGACAGAAGCTTCCAGAGTCAATACTCGGCACTTCCAGTGAAAACAATCAGGTAGCAAGTGTTTGTAAGGCCCTCTACCAGAGACCTTGGAGAACCACTAGCGGGCCAAGAAGAGAAGACTGTCCTTAGTGGACCAAGGATATGACACCATATCAGGCAGTTTCATTTGTTCAAGTTCAGGGTTCCACTCAGAACATCAAATTTCCCCTGTTACTTTCCACCACCAAGCAACCATCTTGTGGGCTGAATGTTTGAAAGGTATCTGAAACTTGATCTCCCTGCTGCAACACTCTAACTTCCTCCTTTTCTTCCCCATTTGAGTCTTGTCTGGAACAAACACACATCTGTTTTCACCATGTCCCCTCATGGGCTATGTGTGGATTTTATCTCCATTAGGGAAGGCTCAGATCACAAGAAGAAGAGAAGAAGAGATTGGATTTATACCCCACCCTTCACTACCCATAGGAGTCTCAGAGCAGCTTACAAACTCCTTTCCCTTCCCCTTCCCACAACAGACACCCTGTGAGGTAGGTGGGGCTGAGAGAGCTCTGACAGAAATGGCTCTTTTTCCAGAAAAGCTGAGCCAGAACTATGGCTTGCCCAAGGTCATCCAGCAGGTGCAAGTGGAGGAGTGGGGAATCGAACCCGGTTCTCCCAGATTAGAGTCTGCACACTTAACTACTACACCAAACAAGCATTCTAAATTTTCTTATTTGAACCTGCCTCGGCAGGGAGGGCAGGGTATAAATTGAATAAATAATTTTTTTTTTAATTGATTGAGGGCAATGCCACTGAATTAGGACTGGGTCTAATGTTCCTGATTTTGATCTTTAATAGTTGCTTATATTCTTATCAGCAGTTTTAGTTTTCTGCTTCTCACTATTGATGTTGTAAGTTTGTATTCCGTATGTCGTACAGATTTTTAAAAGGCTATTTATATGTCATGTGCTGCATGTACAATGTCATATCATGTCATGTATAAGTTTATTGCACAAATAGTATTGGGGAAAGCAGAGAGGGAAAAATTCAGTGCATGGAAATGAGGGGGGGGAGTATTTTAAAGCAGGTTCACTTCGCTCAGGAGAAAAGCAAAATCAGAGCAGCAGGGTAATGTAATTGAATCATTCCTACACTCAATTTACTTTTAAAAGGAATATCACAGGCAAAATTCATCCATTGGAGAAAGCCACTGTGATTGGTCAGTATTTGATCACTGTTTGACCTAAAGATGTTCTCCATTAGGCATTCATATATCCTGTGTATTTTGTTGAAGTAAACGGATAACTTTTATTTCGATGGATTGCAAACCATTTCTGGATAGCGATTCACCACATCGAGGGTTGTATCTTCCCACCTTTTCTGCTGCTGGAAAAAGAAGGAGTTGGCCCCCTTTGAGCATAAATTAGTCTGCACTGAGAATCATGAGACCTGCATGCACAGAAGGCCGTAGGAAAGTCTGTAACGAAACTCGCTGTGTCCAACCCCACAATTTAACCTAGTCTTTGAAGACTTATTTTTCAGTACCTGCTGGAGTACTGACATGCTAACTGTCTCCTCCAGAGTTAACTGGGAAATCATATTCACTCCTGAAATTATTCTTCGTGAAATTATTCTACATCGATTCACTCTAAAAGGAAAGGTACTATAAGATATTACTCAAATAGCATCTCATTCTGACTAAGATGAATTCATTTTATAAAGGGATTTCAAACATATGGTGGCAACGTATGGGACCATATGCTGCTAATAAGTTGATTCAGTGGCGATATAGGCAGATGCAGGAACTCTAGGAGGGGTTATTAGAAAACTAGCTGTGTTGATAATATGTTTCTCACGAATAAGAGTTCTATCTTGGTATGTAAAGGTCTTAATTTTGAAAGAGAACTGTTGTGCTGGTGAAAGTAGCCATAAGGGATAAATGGAGGCCTGTATGAAAGATTAATTCTAGCACAGAATGTACTACTTACGATGAAATTAATGTGGGACCAGCCTACCTAAGGGACCACCTTGCCCCACATGTTCCCCCAAGGTGACTACGGTCGGGGAATCAACATCTACTGGATGTTCCAGGCCCCCGGTCCATCAGACTTACCATGACCAGGAATAGGGCGTTCTCGGTGGCGGCTCCTATCTGGTGGAATGAGCTCCCAGAGGAGATCAGGGCTCTGCAGGACCTAGCGCAGTTCCGCAGAGCCTGCAAGACGGAGCTCTTCCGCCAGGCTTTCGAATAGGAGCTGCCACCACCAGTGTACCACCAACGCACCAGTGTACCATCAACGCCCCATATATGGACATCAGGATGTGGGCATGTACCAGCAACGCCCCATAATCGCTGCATCATGGGTGAGAACAGGACGTTTAGGGGATGGCCATCTTGTTTTTAGAAATTGTAATTTTGGAATTGGTTGAGAGGAGCACCAAAAGTGTTTTAATGGTGATGTATTTTTTAATATGTTGTACTGTGTTATTGTTTTATTCGGCGATACGCCTTGTAAGCCGCCCTGAGCCTCCGGGGAGGGCAGGATAAAAATGTAAATAATAAATAAATAAATAAATAAATAAATAAAGTTTGGGGCACACCGGTGACTTGACCATTGTCTGGCTAAATGCCCTTGTAATAAAGGAATCGAAAAATGAAGCTATTGTGGCTTCTTGCCCTAAAGAAAGTTTGATCAGTTGCTTCAAGAATGGAAACCCCTTTATACCGATAGACTAGGGGTCCCCAACCTTACTGGGGGGGCACCCTTGAAATTCTGTTACAGCATGGTGGGCGCAGCCACAAAATGGCTGCCATGAAACTGTCCCTGTTCAAACAAAGTGGTTGAATCTATCACACACAGAGGTCATTTCGGGGGGGATCGTGGGGGATCGCAGTTCCCCCAGGTGAGGTACGGGGGGCGGGGCACATGACGAAGCTCATTTTGAACCAAAGGGCTTAATTCCCCTGTTGTTAGCTTCTGACCCTTATCCTACATGGTGCTCAAAGATAGCTGATAAAATTAAGCTGATTGGCTTGGACCCAGCAGGCCTGTTTGATATGAGACTCAACAAAGCAAAAGCCTTAATTGCCCAAAGATTAATTGATATAGAGTCCCAAAATGAAAAAGCAATACTTCCTTTAAATTATAAGAGCTTAAGAAAAGGATTGAGCTACACTATATCCCCATATCTTTCGGATTATTACAAATGAAAGATGCAGGTGGGCCTTCTCTAGAGCACAGTTTGATGCATTTCCCTCCGCAGTTTTGTATGGAAGATTCTCCCACCTGCCCTTGCAGCAGTGTTGCTGTCCCTGTTCAAACAAAGTGCTTCCCCTGATCACACATATACTTTTGCACTGCAAATTCTATCAAGAAGAAAGGCTACAATTAATTATTCCATTACTCTTCAGATTCAAACCATTACAGTATTATATAGATTTTAGTTGTGAAACCCTTCGGGTATATCTGTTAGGTGATACTCAGAGAACTGTATCATATGCAGTAGCAAAGTTCTGTGTGATCGCACTCAAAAAGCGGTCTCACTTGACGAAGGAAACATCAGTTGCTGGGAAATAAATTAATGAAATGAGTGTGTGTTTTTACACACATATGAGTGTGTCTTTTACACATATACCCCATATCTTTTATGTATTTATTCATTTTAACTTGTGCTTTTTATCCGTATTTACTGTGACTGGTCTTATGACCGTAATAAACTTTTGATTGATTGCTGACACAAAATGGCTGGCATGGGAGACGGAACCAGCCACAAAATGGCTGCCTCGGCTTACCTTTAGTCACACAGTTAAGATCCTCCTGATGTGACAGCAGCTGCTGCCAAAGCATAGGGATCATTTGGGGGGGGACACGGGGGGACGCCATCCCCCCGGGTGAGATGCGGGAGGGCGGGGCCTGGAGCTCCCTGCTGGTGCCCGCTGGAGGTCGCCGCCGGCTGTGGGGAGGACACACTTCCGGTGATGTCAGGGGGTGTGGCATATGCTAATGAGTTATGCTAATGAGTCCCCCTAGCTCTTTTTCTACGAAATGACCCCTGCCAAAGCAAGACTTTAAAACATCTGCACAGCCAATCAAATCTCTGAAGGCCCACGCAAAGCCTTGCTGGGCAGCACCCCAACCTAGCTCTTCCCCTTTCCTCAAAACTAGGGCTGCCAGGTCTGGGTTGGAAAATACCTGGAGATTTTGAGGGTGGATCTGGGAGAGGGCGGAGTTTGGGGAGGGGAGGGGCCTCAGCATGGCGCAATGCCATAGAGTCCGCCCTCCAAAGCAACCATTTTCTCCAGGGGAGCTGATCTCTGTCAGCAGGAGACCAGTTGTAAAAGCGGGAGATCTCCAGGCCCCACCTGGAGGCTGGCAACCCTACTCAAAACACTTGGGGGAGTTTCCAGGAAAGGCGTTGGTAGGCACCACAGTGCCCACAGGACCCTCATTGGAGATCCCTGGACAAGGTCTTCCCAGAATGAAAAACACTCACGTGAAAAATAGATGGCTTAAAAGAGACATACTGGAGAAAGAGAACTGTGACTCATGGAAGCTCATTTTGAAATAAGTATT
The DNA here is from genome assembly GCF_001447785.1 of Gekko japonicus. Classification (NCBI taxonomy): domain Eukaryota; kingdom Metazoa; phylum Chordata; class Lepidosauria; order Squamata; family Gekkonidae; genus Gekko; species Gekko japonicus. Next base: position 780,025 of record NW_015170888.1, read on the forward strand.
GTTAAGTCTTCAAAATTCCAGTGGATTTTTGTTTCATTTTGATATGACAAACTAACATGATAAGGACTGTCATCTTTGAAGACCGAGCAATCAAGGGCCTAACTGGAGCATTAAACATACTAATGCCTGTGTTTCCTTTTCCCCTTTATCCAGGGCTTTTTTTTGTAGAAAAAGCCCAGCAGGAACTCATTAGCATAATAGGTCACACCCAGCAGCAGAAACTCATTAGCATATTAGGCCACACCCCTGACAACACAGCTCATTCGCCTATTAGGCCACACACCCCATGTTACCAGAACTGTGCTCATCCAGCCACACCCACCTTTTGCTTCTTATTCTGTTTACTTTGTTGTCAAAACCCAGGGCCTTTTTTGTAGCAGGAACTCCTTTGCATGTTAGGCCACACACTGTAGCCAATCCTAATGAGTTTCTGCTGTTGGGTGTGGCCTATTATGCTAATGAGTTCCTGCTGGGCGTGGCCAACTCGGGAGCCAGCCGGAACTCCGTTCCTGTGCGTTCCTGCCCAAAAACAGCCCTGCCTTTATCTAATGCCGAAGTAGCTATATAGTGTTGCATTTATTTATTTATTCACATTACTTATAGTTTTCTCACTCGGAATCAAGGCAGATGACACAGGCTGGAATAGTGTTTACTTTAATACTGAAAATTGATTTGGCATTGTAAGATATGTGTGCCCCTTTAGAAAACTGGAATAAAAACAAAGTTTTAAAAAAACCAAAAAAACACCAGTGGTATAGGAATCAGAGTTGCACAAGCAACCAGAAGTCTAAAAATAGAACTGAAGCAAAGCACAAGTATTAATATGACACATTAAATGATGCAGAAATGACATAGTTTTAGCAAGCTGAACACAGTAGCATAGACCACAGTCTGTAATAACTTTATAGTCCGAGTAGCTTTACAAAGACCACAGAGTCAGGAGGCAGTTCCTAAAGCATCACTCTACTACGGAGGCTGTTTTCTGGCCATTTCCCCCACCCGCTCCTCAGTTTCTCAAGGAGAGGTGGATTACGTCTGTGGATGGGCAAATGGCAAGCCTACCACAATCCAAGCCTAATCTCCCTGGGTCCCATCCAAACTTGTATCACCCTCTCTCCCATACTCCTTTCTTACACACATCATGAAGGAGAAATATATTGGCTGAGTTCAGACTGGCAGTTGGGCCCGATATAGGCAGGTTTCAGAAACGTTTCACAAATGGATTAAAGGGGCCGTTCACACAGGCACATCTGTCAGGTGTCCCCCAGCCGTATTCAACCCGTCTTGTAACGCTTCCCTTCCGAGTTTAAAAAATACCAGGTGAAAGGGGTAGCAAACCCAGGAGAGTGCAGCCTAACCTACCTGGATGTGTGCATGCTTAAAAGCCGTGTGAACAAGCCACATTGATCATTACTGATGCGCATCGGTACATGTTGCCAGAGTGAGAAAAAGCCACTTACAGCCGCGCCTCTGGGCCAACAGTGCGGACGCTCCCTTGCGGCCCCTCCCAGTATGTTCCCACATCAGTCGGTGCAGCGTGACCCGGAATACCTGGAACAAGTTGTTCGGGTCTTTTTTTGCCACGACTCCCTCGCGCTTCAAACTGCCCGTCTGAACTCAGCCATTCTCTTGCTTTTCTGAAATGACCCAAGTAAGCCATAGCATGGTAATGGACTTGCCACCCATATTGGTCCCCTTGTCACAGGTAAAGAGTACGCAGGACTATTTTTGGAGAAAAAGCCCAGCAGGAACTCATTAGCATAATAGGCCACACCCAACACCAGAAACCCATTAGCATATTAGGCCACACCCCTGATAGCACAGCTCATTGGCATATTAGGCCACACACACCCATGTTACCAGAAATGTGGTCATCCAGTCACACCCACCTTTTGCTTCTTATTCTGTTTACTTTGTTGTCAAAACCCTGGGCTTTTTTTTGTAGCAGGAACTCCTTTGCATGTTAGGCCACACACCCCTAATGTAGCCAATCCTAATGAGTTTCTGCTGTTGGGTGTGGCCTATTATGCTTATGAGTTCCTGCTGGGCGTGGCCACCTCGAGAGCCAGCCGGAACTCCGTTCCTGTGCGTTCCTGCCCAAAAATAGCCCTGAGAGTACGTATCACTTTCCCTGTGTGTAGGGAAGATCTCAGTATCTAGCTGAGCTCATATGTGGTGTCATGGTCAGAATGTAGAATCCGGAAGATGGGGCTCAAATCCCTACTCAGTCATGGAAGCTTGCCAGGGGACCTTAAGCTGGTCACCTGGTCTCAGCCTAACCTACCTCAAAGGCAAGGTACAAAGGAAGTAAATAAAAGAAAATAGAATTGGAAGAGGTAGTCATTAAGGAAACATGTTTCCTGCCCAGTTCAGGCTTTAAATATTAAAACAGGCACTGTCAACTGTAGCTGGAAACCTACTCGGTGCTAGTGAACCTCATGTAAAATCACTTCATCCTCTCCAAGTATTTTATCCTCGTCAAAACACACACAAAAAATAAATAAGGCAGATATGTTCTGAATCAATTGCTGTTTCCAATATTCTTCAAATGTAGTTCCACATATCTATCTAATACATTGTTTTGGTCCCACATATCCTCCAAGGATCTCAGAGGACCGCATAGACTTCTCCTTTCTTCATTGTGAGAAATGTTACACTTGAGGTCAAGCCATCCAGCTTCACAGCAAAGTAGGGATTTGAACCCTGAGTCAACCCATTTAACTTGTCCACCACACTGTCTTTCATACAGCCTGGCAATCAACGAGAGGGGTGGAGGGGTGGACATGGGGGGTGCAATGTTGGTCTTACCCAGAAGTGAGTTAGGGTAGCTCTAGGAATCACGGGAAACACATTATGTTTTTACACAGAGTTTCTGGACAGTCCTAGAGCTACCCTAGCTCACTTCTGGGTCTTACCCAGAAGTTACATAGCGATATCAGCAATCTTGCTGTATTTTTTCCCCCTCTCCTGCTGCCCCTTGGAGTAATCAACATGCAAAGGGGAACTTGTTCGCCCGTTACTTGGAAAGAATTAAGCTTGCAAGAGTATGTTCTACCTTCTGGAAATTGGTGAATGATAATCATGGAATGAGAAGAGACAACTGCTGTTGAGAATTTGACGTTTGGAAGAAGTTCTTCTTACGAAACGGAAGTTTAACTCCGGAGAATTTCATCCATCTGGAATGTGAATGTCACATCTGGAACTGTAATTTCATGTCAAGATTATTATATGCTTTGATTCTGTAATTTTGTAAGATTACAAGCATGTTTTGCATTATTACATCTTATTTGTTAATCTTTATTGTTGCCCCTTGGAGTAATGGAAGGCAATGGGAATTGCTTGTGGGAGGGTTGGCGAGTTTATTCCTAGAGGATCTTAGAATCACTTGCAACCCTTTACCGCTATGCTACACCCAACTTATGACATCTTTGGCCTTGTGGTGAACATTCTTTGTGACATCAAAGATCATATTGTAATGAACCCAAAGCAACGAATGTCCCCAGCAACAGTCCTATAATATCTTGAGCACTGTTTCCCTACACAGACAGTTTTTGTCCTGCTATTTCCCACCCCCACCTCGCCAAAGGAGAGGTGGGTGAGAGAGAGCCCCCAGCATCCGAGTTTTAAATGAAATCTCTCGCTTTCTCATCCAAGAGAGGTATTAATAATAAAATCGAGAGCCAGCCGAGCCTTAAGCTGATTTCTGACTCGATTTTGTACCTCAGCTGCAGGAACATGAACTACCAAGTCTGACTCCGGCCTTTATTATTTTTTTTTTTAAGGGAACAAAGTCTCTCCACTCCTACCTTCCCCATTGCTCCCCCCCCCCATTCAAATCTCATCTGAGAAGAGATAGAATGAAGCTGTCACTCAGAGCTACTCGGGGACCTGTCAGCAAAACACAGAGTCTTTTCATTTTGATGGGTCAGCCCGCAATCCCCATGAAAGAGAAGTCCGTGCTAACGTGGTTTTTCTTTCCGTAGGAATCTTGAATTCTAATGAAACTCCAAATCGCTCAATAAAAGCAGGGGCACGAGGTAGTAATCCTACCCAGATCGGAGTGAAAATTTGTATTTTATCTCTGGGTTTGCCCCCTCCTCTCCTCCTTCCAATACCTATCATTTTAATAGTTTGGGTGGTTCATAAAGGGTTGTTTTTCTTTTATTATTATTATGCCTTTGTGTGTGTGTGTGTGTTTTTTAAAAAAGACTCGCGTAGGACCACCGCTAGAATGGAGATGTCCTTTGTCTTGATGCTACACTGAGATTAGGTAGCCGCTCTTGGAAAATGAAAGGCCGCGGCACAAATTTTCTTGGGTAAATATCCAGCATCGCCGCCGCTGCCCATATTGGAATCTGCACCTCCGATGCCGCCTCCATTTCCAATACGTGGACGTGCAAAGAGAAAGGGAACTATCACCATTAGCATGCGAGGAGAGGATCCCTTTTCATTAACACTGTATAAGCTCCGACACTAAATCTCTTCCCCCCTCCCCAACTTTTGCACCCAAGATTAGCTACTACTTATGGGTGATTTAAGATAGGAATGAAGGCTGACGGGAGAGATGGTGAGCCAAGGAACACAATTTATAGACCAGGCTGATGCATTCTCTTTAAAGTGGCTTTATTAAACACATGTGTTTTATGTGCTTAAAATATGTATGAATTCACAGGCCCTTTTATGTGGCCTGCCACAGCAGCACGTTGTTTGTTTTAACAAGGGGATAATTGTATTTTGCTAACTGTGTGGGGAATCATTAAAGGAGATATAAGGCTTTGGGAAGGCAGAGAGAATTGCTGCCATGAAATGAGGTGGACTAGAAATTCCTATTTCACTTAGCGTTTGCAGGTTAACTTGGAAAGTAAGTCGAAGGCTTCTGTTTAGGTCCATCTTTCCCTCTGTTGAGCAATTCAAAAACACACTGTTGGGATAAAAAGAATATAAAATGGAATTTTTTATATATTTTTTTTAAAAGGAGGAGCTGAGTAATTTACCAAGAAACAAGGGTTGCAAAAAAAAAAAAAAACGAACAAGAAAAAAACCCAAAATGGGTGTAAGCAACCATTGTGGAATGGGATAAAGCACCCTATGAGTGAAAATAAATAGGACAAAAATTGTAGCGTACAAATGAGGAATGCTGCAAATTCTGCAGCAAACATGTCTGTCAGCCGAGCTCACATTGTTCGTCTGTGTTGATCAGATGTGAGTTGATCAGTGGGTCCATTTTGCTCAGCACTCAGTGACCTGAACATCTACCAGACAAGCCAGCACTAGGGAGGGACCGTAGCTCAGTGGCAGAGTATCTGCCTGGCATGCAGAAGGTCCCAGGTTCAATCCCCAGCTTCTCCAGTGAAAAGGACCAAAAAATCGGTGACATGAAAAACCACTGCCTGAGACTCTGGAGAGCCACTACTAAATCTGAGTATAGAATACTAACTTTGATGGACCAAGGATCTGATTCAGTATAAGGCAGCTTCATGTACTTTATGTGGGCTTTGGCTCTGTGTGCGGAAACACTGCTGATCCAAATATATCCACAGGTAAAGTTGATCACCAACAGGTAGAAATTCCCAAGTAAAGTTGATCACAGGTAGAAATTCACAGGTGAAGTATTTCCACAAACAATTTATGATAAATTCAAAAAAGTCCTTGAACTATAAGGATGTAGTAGTGTCTCTGCCTGCTGACTCGATGGATCCCCAGTTAAAAATCCATTTCAATATTTTTTTCACCATTTCAAAGACGCATGTAGACATCCATAAAGCATATTCAGATACAGTAATCCTCAGTGATTCCCAAAAAAGAATCAGTCATTTCTTGGAACCTCCCTTCAAAATTCTGACACAGCCTCAGGTGTGTGTGTGCGGGGGTGCCCCCAACTCATTTAAATGCCCCCCAAAGTCAAAAATCCTGGCTATGTTTCCGGCTGTCCTATAATTCAGTGTTCCTGCAGCAAGTACCACGAATTTTCTAGGTAACGTGTCCCATCTTTAAAATCTCAACAAACCTCTGTCTTGCCTCCCTGAGTAATGTATTTCCTTCTGTTTGTCCAGTACCTATTACCCATCAACTTCATTGAGTGCACTGTGTTCTGGTATTGTGAGAAAGGGAGAAAAAACTCCCTCTATCCACTCCTTCATCCCATCCATAATTTTATAAGCCTCGATCATGTTCCCTCTTAGCCTTAGACAGGGGCCAAAACAGTTAGGGACCTGCAATGCATTTCTGTTTATCCCAGATTGACGTTCCAATTGTCAGTACAAGTACTCTTACTTTGTACAGATGTCAGCCTTCTGACAGGAGAGGTCTTTTTTTGTTCCCCTTGAATGGTCCACGTCTCCAAGGGGAACCATTCTAACAGACCCTCTGTTTCTTCAGGAGACTAGAGGTTAGCTGGAATGTTTTGGATTTAAGCTAATTTGCACTTTGATGTATGGAACCGAAATAACTTCCATTTATTATTTATTTACATCCCATCTTCTGCCCAATCAGGACCACCGAGGCAGCTAACCGTTCAAAACAGAGCATTATATAAAAAAAAAACAGATCATAAAACCAATTAAAATCAAAACTAAAATGCATATTTTAAAAACACAGAAACAGTAAACTAAGACACGGGACAAGAAGGAGGGGTCACTGAGAGAACACTGGATGAAACAAGGAAGTCTTTACTTGATGGTGGAAGACACTGATAGAAGGGGACAGACAAATATCGCTTTGAGCCCACTGGGGAAAGCGATTAATAAATTGAAAGTATTATCATCATCATCATCATCATCGTCGTCGTTGTTGTTGTTGTTGTTGTTGTTGTTGTTGTTGTTATTATCATCTGAACAGGCCCTTCCCTGGGTTACCATCCATCTAGTCTCAGAAAGTGAGGACACCGAAAGTCCTCAGAAGATGACTTATATTGGCTTACACTGACAGTGCTATATGGCGAAACTCACTATTGGGAAGTATCTTTCGGTACTACTTTTCACGATCTTTTATCATTACGTGACAAAGAACTAGAAATGAAAATGCAACTACAAGTTCATACTAACAGCAACAATAGCACTTTTCAGTCAAATGACCTTTGAAGAAGGACAATCTGACATGCCGTATGAAATAGCAGGTGGGAAGGAAGGAGTGGGCCATCACAGCAAAGAGAAGGACCTTCACAGAAGTTGACTCTACTAGGACTGATGGAATCACCAAGAGGATATTTACCTTTTACAGTTGCATATCAGAACATCAAGATAATCCAATCCACTTACTGTTCCTTCAACCATTGTCATGAACAGGAGAAGACCAAGATAAAAACCCATGGAGACTCCATGATGGCTTGGGGGTGGATTTTGCAAGAAGGCACTAATTGACTTGCTTTAACTAGCTATGGTTGTACATATGCCTTGGAAGTATCCAGGTTAGACTATGGCTATATTTTCTACATGGAGGTGCCTTTGACATACCGTCAGGGAATTAGGGAATCAGTTGAGTCTTCTGCTGAGAACCATTCCCTCCTAAAATGGGTCTTGACAGGGCTTTTTTCAGTAGACAAAACCCAGCAGGAACTCATTAGCATATTAGGCCACACCCCCATGTTACCAGAAGTAATTTTTTGCTTCTTATTCTGTTTACCTTGTTTGCTGTCAAAACCCAGGGCTTTTTTTTCGTAGCAGGAACTCCTTTGCATGTTAGGCCACACACCCCTAATGTAGCCAATCCAAATGAGTTTCTGCTGTTGGGTGTGGCCTATTATGCTAATGAGTTCCTGCTGGGTGTGGCCAACTCGGGAGCCAGCCGGAACTCCGTTCCTGTGCGTTCCTGCCCCAAAATAGACCTGGGTCTTGACCTCATGACAGAATTGATTGAAGAAAAAGGCAGAAAGAAGCTTTCCACAGGGAACTTCCTAAGAGGTGGGAGCCAACTCCCCCAAAACCCAGTTCTGAATTCCCACTGGTCAAGTGACCCCCCCCCAAAAAAAAAGTGGACGAAGAGCAAGGAACTGGTCTCTGGAGAAATACATGGAGGGAAATGGTCCCTAAGAGCTTTGGCTATCCAGGGCTCTTTTTGTAGAAAAAGCCCAGCAGGAACTCATTAGCATAATAGGCCACACTCAACAGCAGGAACTCATTAGCATATTGGGTCACATCCCTGACAGCACAGCTCATTAGCACATTACGCCGCACCCCCATGTTACCAGAAGTGTGGTCATCCAGCCACACCCACCTTTTGCTTGTTATTCTGTTTACCTTCTTTGTTGTCAAAACCTAGGGCCTTTTTTTGTAGCAGGAACTCCTTTGCATGTTAGGCCACACCTAATGTAGCCAATCCTAATGAGTTTCTGCTGTTGGGTGTGGCCAACTTGGGAGCCAGCCGGAACTCCGTTCCTGTGCGTTCCTGCCCAAAAATAGCCCTGGCTATCACCAGTATAAACTGGGTTACATTGAAATTTTTCCACTTCCTGCAACATTTCAAAGCATTTTGATTCAGAAAACTTTATAGGCTTAAGGAGAGGGAATGTTTGATTTTCCGTATGGGTACTTAGATGCTTAACAAATATGTTCTCCACCTTAAGAGCAATTGTTCTTTCCTCCAACTGTATGAACTCAATCATGGACTTCAGGTTCAGTCTAGCTATTTAGAGATGGGCTTAAACAGGAAACATGCTACCTTAATTATGGAGAAAGGCAGCATGCTCACATTACCTACCCATTATGGTCAAAGTATTTCAAAGCAAAATGTTTTTCTCATTCTTTGTCAAGTGCTTCCTTGATTGCTGGTTGGGGGGGGGAAGCTTCAAAACAAACAAACAGTTATGACAAACCCATTTCGTAATGGAATTTTCTTCCTTTCAGGACATCAAAAGGTATATTGGTCTTTGTGAAGAAAGATAATGTGAGAATCTACTGTGATAAAGTATGCTGAGATCCATTATGGTTTGGATAGATGAGATTTGGTCGTTTTTCAACGGAGACATTCAGTTTCTCAGAGATGCGTAACTGAAAGGTATTGAGGTGACGTAGGGATAGAGAAATAAGGTTCAGCCAAATATATATATCTGGTGTGTCTGCACTGCAAACTTACATTAGCTTTCTCCCAGTTTACTTGTAATGGTTCAAGAACTGTCCTAGTGAAGATTTATTTCCTTCAATTTATATTTCCTTCAATTTATATACTGCACACCCCCTGAGGGCTCTGAGCGGTTTACATGTTCAGTTAATACCAATCCTTACCTAGGGCCACATACATACAATGGGGAGTGACTAGCCTAACAGGCACCCTCTAGCGAGTCTTTGTTGTTATCTGCGGGAGATCTTTTCCTGGTCCGGCGACGACGTCCTTCTGGCGCAGGTCTTCCATCAGTCATTGCGACTCCTTCGGGCCTGGGCCAAGCGCACGTCCGCACGTGCTCACTGCCGGCCTCTGTCCGATAGGCTCCGGCCTGCTGCATCGCCCCACCTCCGTGCTTGCCGGCCCAGCCTCTGCTCACTCGCTTGACTCGCCAGCCGCCGCCATGTTCTCTGCCACCACCGCCGCTCTGCTGCTCATGCCGCCACCACGCCACAAGGGATGAGTGCCCCCCCACTCTAAGAGCAGGTATCCATTTGTCTACTTGCCCTTTAACGGGCTTTCGAGCCGCTGGGTGGGCGGGAGCTGGGACATAGGGCCTGGAGCTCACCCCGGCCATGGTGGGGCTCGAACAGCCGAAGCTGTTCGGCCAGATGTAAATGCAGGCTTCACTTACTGCCTGCGCCACCGCTCCCAAGATGTTGGAAATACTCTCTTAATGGATCTCTTAACGGATCTCTCTTTACTGCTCTTACAGAACAACAGTTGCTTGAACATGGAATCTGCAGCATCCTATCTAGTTAGATCTTTTACCATAGTCTTTTTGGCCATTAAGTCAAAGCCAACTTATGGCAATGCCACAGGGCAGGGGTGGCCAAACTTGTTTAATGTAAGAGCCACACAGAATAAACATCAGATGTTTGAGAGCAACAAGACATGAACAAATATTACACACATGTAAGAACATAAGAACATAAGAGGTGCCAATGTTGGATCAGGCCAAAGGCCCATCCAGTCCAACTCTCTGTATCACACAGTGGCCAGAAATACCAGTGCCATCAGGAGGTCCACCAGTGGGGCCAGGACATTAGAAGCCCTCCCACTGTTCACCCCCCCCAAGCACCAAGAAGACAGAGCATCACTTGCCCCAGAGTCCCTATCTATACCTTGTGGCTAATAGCCACTGATGAACCTCTGCTCCATAAGCTTATCTAATTCCCTTTTGAACTCGTCCATGCTTGTAGCCGCCACCACCTCCTGTGGCAGTGAATTCCATGTGTTAATCACTCTTTGGGTGAAGAAGTACTTCCTTTTATCCATTTTAACCAGATAGTCTAGGAGGCAATACCAAGTGCAGGCCTTTGCTTCTATTGCCCCATCTGTTTGCCATCCAAGGTAACTGGTTGGCCGCTTTGTGAGAGACAGGATGCAGAAATGAATGGACCAACTGGTCTGATCCTGAAGGGCTTTTTTATATTCACCAGTCCTTCATAACAGTTTCTGGCAAGTTGTAATGAGAGTGGTGGTGGTAGAAAGCGCTATCGAGTCATAACCGACTTATGGCGACCCTGTAGGGTTTTCGAGGCAAGAGACAAAGGCTGCGGTCACATGAGCAGTTCGCACTGATATAGTGACATTAAGCAAAGGTAAAGGCTTCCCTCGCTTGAAAGCTAGTCAAATCCGCCTCTAGGGGGCGGTGCTCATCTCCGTTTCCAAGCTGAAGAGCCAGCGCTGTCCAAAGACGTTTCCGTGGTCATGTGGCCGCCGTGACTAAAGGCCAAGGTGAATGGAACACTGCTACCTTCCCACCAAAGCAGTACCTATTTATCTACTTGCAATTTCTTTCTTTCAAACTGCTGGGGTGGCAGGAGCTGGAACTAGAGACGGGAGCACACTCCGTCGCGTGGTGCTAGGGTCTCGAACTAGGGTCTTAACCTCTGAGCCACTTAAAGAGTATGATCGGACAACAACATCTTCTTTCCGTGCCCCAGTCATTGGCAGCCCACTTTGCCTCGCTTTGGAAGAGGAGTAATTGGGTATCGAGGAAAGTCTAGTATTTAGGGATGTCAGTGTTTCCACTCCACATTTCCAGCTGTCTGAACTCCCCTCTTGCAAAGTCAGAACTTTTGGGAAGTCTGAACCTTTCCTTCCATTCCCACCACCTTTTATTTTTGATCAGGTAGTGATGTTTGCTGAAGCACATTGTTGCCCCTGGCTTTGTCAATCACAATGGCCATTCTGGGTCGGGAGTCCCCGGGGGAGTTGTTTCCGAGTGACACCCTTTCTCCTGTTTCTGCATCAGAGCCTGAGAGCATCCCGTGATTGGCACAAGGGTAAATGCACTGAAGTCAATGGGACTACTCTCATGTAAATCTGCACTTAACACCCCTCATGTATTCCATGGAAGAGAGGCGAAGGAAAGGAGGCTGAGAGGGGGCAGAGTGCTTGGCAGAGAGATTGTGGAGCTGTCAAAAAGGAGCCAGAGGTTCAGATGCATGGTTATGCCCATGTGCGGAAGGAAGGAAGGAAGGAAGGAAGGAAGGGAGGGAGGGAGGGAAAAGAAAGAAAGAAAGAAAGAAAGAAAGAAAGAAAGAAAGAAAGAAGCAACAATTTGAATGATTGATGATGGGGGCGAGCATGCAGTGAAGCGGGTTCAGGGTGGGATGTCTGATCAAAATGTCCCTACAGGTATTTTAACCACTACAAAAAGAAGTGCAGCCGGATTGTGCCAAGCCTCCGGTGTGACCGCAGCCAAACGGAGGTTGCTTGCCATTGCCTGCCTCTGCGTAACGACCCTGCATGGTATTCCTTGCTGGTCTCCCTTCCAAAAGCAAAATCCATGGTCAATCCTGCTTAGCTTCTGAGATCTGATGAGCCCCGGCGAGCCTGGGCTATCGAGGCCAGAGTACATCAATTCAAAAATGGGATCCCAGTCCTCATTTTCTGCCTGTCACAAACCTGAGGACACATCTGACCTAACACTGCTGTAAACATCTTCTTCTGCTGTGGTGTTTCCTAATCCATGTGCCATTTTCTAATGTGAATGGATTCAACGTGCCCTCCAAACGAGGGTCCAAATTGGAAATAATGTTGGACCCCCCACACACACACACACAATACCAAATCCTGTCAGGAGTATCATTACACCCTAGACCACCCATGGACACATCCAATCTGAGAACTTACGGCCCTGCACAGCTGGTCGTAGTTGCCGGCCCACCCCGTGATCGGCAAGGGACATTCAGTCAAAAGAAAACATTATCCTTCTTAAATATCCCCCAGTATATATTGAGGAACTGTAATTCCCATTCTAATGGCTTAATTAAGCAATTAAAAGTATGGCAGTTAATCGACTAAAAACATTTAATCACTTGCACCTCTATGCATCAGTGTTTTGGTCTCTACAAGCATTTCTCTCTCCCCCACCCCCGAAAATCCTTTTCAAATTGAAATCAGGCTGAAGGTCTTGAGAGACCAAATCGATGGCTGCAGATTTTAATTAAGGTGGGAAGAATAAGATAGTATTAAGGAAAAGAGAGAGAGAGAGAGTTGGTGCACTCCATGATTGATGGATCAAATGAACCTCACATCTTTCCACAATGCAGAACAGCTTCAGATATTACATGCCTCCCTTCCACTGCATTGATCTGGCAAGTCCAGGAGATTGAATGCCAGTGCAGAGTCTTCATGCCCTCCCCCATACTCAGGGGTCATTTCGTACAAAAAGAGGTGCAGGAGCTCATTAGCATAACTCATTGGCATAACTTATTTGCATATGCCACACCCTCTGACGTCACCGGAAGTGTGTCAGAAGGCAACACCCCCCGCTCAGGCTCCACTGGACTGTTTTGGATTGCTAGCTATTGGGGGGGGGGACGCACAGATCTGCCCTCACAGAGGAGGGAGAGCTTGTACCTGAAGGTGGGCCGGGGGAGGGGGGGCTCTGCAACTTACCTGGCTGCTTCTTGCTCCTCGTGGTCCGACGAAAGGCTGCTGGGAGCAGGGGGCTGGGCTTGTTGCATGTGCCACACCCCCTGGGCTCCTTACTGCCGGAGCTCCGCTCCCATGTGCTCCTGTAGGAAATAACCCCTGTCCATATTGTTAGAAAGCTGGAGTCGATCTATGTGTGCATTCCTTCGGTGCATGCAGAATGAACCCCTTCCCTGGAAATAAATGATGACACACACACACCCTGGACGAGGATCCATATATACATTACAGTGGGAATGGAGCTCTGTTTCAGGAGGGTAGCCCCGGTGGTCTGCCGTAGAAGAGACCAACAAGTTTCCCAGGGTAGAAGCTTTTGAGACTTAAAACTCCACTCATCAGATCCCACCCAATAGAACTCTGTGTCACAGAACCTACCCCTTAAAAGACACATGAGTGTATACATGAAACAGGGCTATTTTTGGGCAGGAACGCACAGGAACGGAGTTCCAGTTGGCTCCCAAGCTGGCCACGCCCAGCAGGAACTCATTAGCATAATAGGCCACACCCAACAGCAGGAACTCATTCGGATTGGCAACAATTAGGGGTGTGTGGCCTAACATGCAAAAAGCTTTGGGTTTTGACAACAAACAAGATAAAGAGAATAAGAAGCAAAAGGTGGGTGTGTTCTGGTAACATGGGGATGTGGCCTAATATGCAAATGAGATGTGTTGTCAGGGTGTGGCCTAATATGCTAATGAGTTCCTGCTGTTGGGTATGCCCTATTATGCTAATGAGTTCCTGCTGGGCTTTTTCTACAGAAAAAGCCCTGCATGAACACATGAAGATACCTCATGCTGAGAGCCCGTTTGGTGTCGAGAGCCAGTTTGGTATAGTGGTTAAGAGCGGCAGGCTCTAATCTGGGAGAACTGGGTTTGATTCCCCAGTCCTCCTCCACATGCAGCCAGCAGGGTGACCTTGAGTCAGTCACAGTTCTCTCAGAGCTGTTCTCTCAGAGTTCTTTCAGCCCCCACCAACTTCACAGGGTGTCTGTTGTGGGGAGAGGAAGGGATGGAGATTATAAGCTGCTCTAAGTCTCCGAGCGAAGGGCAGGATATAAATCCTCCTCCTACTCTTCCTTTCTTCTTCTTCCTCTTCCTCTCCTCCTCCTCCTTCTCTTTTTTGTATTTTTCAGCTGTGTGTGTGAGTGTGTACGTGCATGAACCTGGAAGTCATGGTCACTCATCCTGCCACTAATGTTCTTCCTAGCTCTGTACTGACTCATCCTGCTTTTGATACCATTCACTCATCTGCTGTGATGTCACCGTGAGCCTTTGTGAGGTTGTAGTGCCACTCCTGACTGCCACAGGATTAGCTTCTGTGAGGTCAGAGAGACACTAGGCAGGCTGGGGCCAGGTATCTCTGGGAGGACTGGGGAGGTTCTGAGAACTGTAATTTAAAACTCAATCACTAATTACGACTGTACTTAAGAACATAATGAGCCCTGCCGGATCAGACCAGTGGTCATCTAGTCACAAGAAGCTGCCTTATACTGAATCAGACCCTTATTCCATCAAAGTCAATATTGGCCCCGGTCACATGGGCCGGATATCGCGGGGGGGGGGGGGGTGTGGCTGTTTGCCCCAGAGTGAACTACTGCGCGGCTGCCGGATCAAATGTCCAGCCGACGTCCTGTGGTTCGGGGGGAGGTGCTGATCATACGTCAATTCTGCGGCGCAGCAAAGAAGCAGTATGGCAGGGGTTGTGGGTTTTTTTAAAACCAAAGTGTGCGCATGCACCGTTGGGTGCTTGTGTGCATCCTGTGGAGACTTGGGGGAAAAAACCTTTTCGCGATGGGACATTGGTGGGCACCGGATGCCACGAGCTACCACCGAAAACATGATCAGATGCCCGCCCTTGCCCCGCGGTTTCCGGAAACTAGTACCTCGGAGGTACTAGATTTTTACGGCACATCTTCAGCGGGAAGCCTTGAGTTCACCATGGGAGCTCTATGCTTCCCAGATGTTGCGGTTTGATTGCGCCCGGAAAATCTGTGTATCTTCCGTCTCTGTAGCATGGCTAATCCTCCGTGTGACCGTGGCCACTGTCTACCCAGATTGGCAGCAGCTCTCCAGTGTCTCAGGCAGAGGTCTTTCTCATCACCTGCTGCCTGTTCCATTTTAAACTGGAGATGCCGGGGATTGAACCTGGGACCTTTTGCATGCAAAGCAGATGCTCTACCACTGAGCCACAGCCCTGCCCCAGCATCCTGTCTCACACAGTGCCCAACCAGTTTCCCCCATTTTGCACTTCTGGATTCTTTTTTAGGGGGAGGGCATGAATGTGTAGTGCAATGGTAATGTGCCTGAAAAGCAGATTGATAAGATAGAACAGGCCAGCTCTATTTCATCAAATCTCAGAAGCTGAGCAGGGTCAGCCCTGGTTACTACTTGGATGGGAGACCGCCAAGCAGCTCCGTAGCTAGGGAATTCTTTGGGAGGGGGCCTTGGGGGCCCCGCCAGCTAATTAAATGGAAGTACAGTGCAGGTGGTAAGTTGGAGCACTTTGGGGGCAGCCCAGGAGGGAGGGGGCTCAGAAGAAACACTAGGGGGCCTGGCCCCGTGGGCCCCATGTTAGCTACGGGCCAGCCGCCAAGGAAGTCAGGTTTGCAATGAAGAGGCAGGCAGTGGCAAACCATCTCTGTTGGTCTCTCACTTTCGAAACCGTATGGGCTCGCCATAAGTTGGCCCCAATTTGATGGCCCTTTCCACCACCATGTGGGCAAAAGTGGAGGAGGCGGAGGAGAAGGAGAAGAAGAAGAGTTGGATTTATACCCCACCCTTTGCTCAGTGTCTCAGAGTGGCTTACAACCTCCTTGCCCTTCCTCTCCCTGTGAGGAAGCCCGGTTCTCCCAGATTAGAGTCCGCCAGTCTTAACCACTACACCAAACAGTATGTTCGAACACCATTGGCTCAGTATATATCCTGTTCTCTGGTCATGATGTGGTTTTTTGATGGACGGTTAATCTGTCCATCACCCTCTTTGTGGTTTGGTGGTGGATTGTGTCACTGTATTCCTTCATAACAATGCCGTGCAGTGCAATTGGCTTTTTGTGCATGCACATTCTTATTCAGCCCCTCTACCCTTTCTTTGTAGGTCATTGGTTTAAATAGACAGTTAAATCAGTCACAAATCATTCATAAATAAACAATGTGGTTATTGTTGTTTTTTTTTAAAAAAAGATTCTACTGTTTGATGTTCATTAAGTAGTTTCTTAAAGACTAACAAGATTTGTGGCAGAGTATGAGCTTTCATGAGTCACTGCTCACTTCTGCAGATGCTTTGTTTATTTATCTAAGGAATCTGAAGAAGTGAGCAGTGACTCACGAAAGCTCTTACCCCGACACAAATTTTGCCAGCTTTAAGGTGCTACTGGACTCTAGCTCTTTTCTGCTGCTACAGACAAACACAGCTCCCCGTCTTGATCTGTCTAAGTAGGTCTTGCTGTAATGGCTGCTGATCAGTTTGGATCTGGACCGTTTTTGCACATGTGCAGTTTTGCAAAAGCAGTGCAAACCTGTCCAGTGGGTGTTTGAGTTATCCGGTGCTGAATGAGATAGCTGAACATCTATCTCTCTTGTCTTCTAATGGAAACTAACCAGTGACACTTGGGTGTATGCCTGATTTCTGTGACAGGCCCTCTAAAAACCATGGGATATGTTATGGGTCAGAAAATTCCACTTCCTAAGAATGGCCTGGAGCAGGGGTTTTTTGGTAGAAAAAGCCCAGCAGGAACTCATTAGCATAGTAGGCCACACCCAACAGCAGAAACCCATTAGTATATTAGGCCACACCCCTGAGAGTACAGATCATTAGCATATTAGGCCACGGCCCTATGTTACCAGAAGTGTGCTCATCCAGCCACACCCACCTTTTGCTCCTTATTCTGTTTACCTTGTTTGTTGTCAAAACCCAGGGCCTTTTTTTGTAGCGGGAACTCCTTTGCATGTTGGGCCACACACCCCTAATGTAGCCAATCCTAATGAGTGTCTGCTGTTGGATGTGGCCTATTACGCTAATGAGTTCCTGCTGGGTGTGGCCAACTCAGGAGCCAGCCGGAACTCCGTTCCTTTGCGTTCCTGCCCAAAAATAGCCCTGGTTTGGAAGATACATATGAAGATATGTGGGCAGCTCCAGGATACATTTTCCAAAGGGCAGGATTTTACTCTCCTATTGATCTACTCATACATCTCAAAGAGCAGCAGGGGAAAAAAATCATGCAAAGCAGGCAGAATACTTCTCGTTGACGGAGACGCAAGTCACTCAAATAATCTTTTAGCATTGCAGAATTCAGACAACCTTGATACAGGATTTTATTTATTTGTTTATAAATGACTAACAGTGCAATCCTAAACAGAGTTACTCCAGTCTCATTGAAATCAATGGGCATTGACTGGAGCAATTTGTTTTCTTAGGATTGCACTGAAAGTCTTAACAGAGCTCTGCTTTAGAAGCAACATGAGTTCCTTGTTTTTGTTTTCTTTCTCTATTCATGTATGCTTTTGGGTTTCCGTCTCCCACATTTTGCCAGTAGTTTTGTAGACCTACTTGTAAGGTAAAGGTAAAGGTTCCCTTGCTCGAAATCCAGTCGAATCCGACTCTAGGGTTGCGGTGCTCATCTCCGTTTCCAAGCCAAAGAGCCAGCGCTGTCCGAAGATGTTTCCGTGGTCATGTGGCCAGCATGACTAAACACCAAGGTGCAAAGAACGCTGTTACCTTCCCACCAAAGCGGTACCTATTTATCTACTTGCAATTTCTTGATTTCGAACTGCTAGGTTGGCAGAAGCTGGAACCAGAGACGGGAGCTCACTCCATCATGCGGCACCCAGGTCTCGAACTGCTGAACTACCGACCTTCCACAGCCTGCAGTTCAGCGTCTCAACCACTTGAGCCACCGCAACTCCTACTTGTACCAGCATATAATTGTTGTATGGCTTTAATGCAGAAATGTGTACCTATAATTATGGTCACATCCATACAAAATACTATAATGCTGACTCATGAATGCACAAGTGGCATTGGAAAGTGCCTATATTTTATAAGGGGGGGAATCACACAAAAAAACAGCA
Source organism: Gekko japonicus (assembly GCF_001447785.1). Taxonomy (NCBI): domain Eukaryota; kingdom Metazoa; phylum Chordata; class Lepidosauria; order Squamata; family Gekkonidae; genus Gekko; species Gekko japonicus. Next base: position 798,135 of record NW_015170888.1, read on the forward strand.
TAAAAATAGAGAAACACAGGATAATTTGTGCAAATAGATTTGAAATCCGGATTTTCGGGTCAAAACAACAGGAAGGAGAAATTTCAATAAATGGTCCCAGCAATGAATCCCAACAAAATCTGAGAAATAAGTGCAGTAAATGGTAATCAGTAAGTCCAGATGTGTTGTCAAGCAGCACCAGATTCTCCTGATGTTTACTACTCCAACCCCCCAGCATCCCTACCTCTTATAAACGGTTATGAAACGCTGTGCGTTCGGCAGGGTAAACGAAGGGGCCCGCCCGTCTCCTCACAGTAGGCTGCGGAGTGCTGAAAGGGTTAATTGGCATCTGAAGAGAGGAGGAGGTAATTGTAAAGTAGACCTGCTGGGGTTCCCCCCTGAATTGTGGGGGTGGCGCGCAGGTTTCCCACCTACCGGAGCCTCTCACATCTTGAAGACAAAAGCACCGACCACTGCTGTTTTCTCGATTTTCACATTCAGTGAAATGGCTAACCCCCCTCCCCTGGCCATGTGCACCTCGTACTCTCTTTCGAGAACACCCTATGGAGCTGGCTGTCGCAAGCAAGTGCATATGTTTTTGACTTTAAAATTATCCCTGTGTTGCAAGCAGGGCTCTAAGTGTGTGTGTGTGTAATTCTACATCATTTGGGCTAGATTATTGTCTGGCAGAAGTGCGAGGGAGGAGCCCCGAATGGAGAAGAGTCGGCTGCTTTTCAACAAACTTGGTTAATGTTACTGAGTGACAGAGGCTGCTTGGGTAACAAGATGCTAAATTAGTTCCATGCCTTCGAGCCAGAGATAGAAAGAGGAAAGGCTGGAAGGAGCCAGAAGGCAATGACTCAGCTCTACCCCAGCCCTCTTCAAATCAGTTTGGTGCAGAAAAGCCTCTGTTTCCAAGAAGCAGCGATGTCAGGGGAGGCCGGGTTGAAAAGGCGCAGTAGAACAGAGGAGACCTGGAGCTGAGGGAAGGAGAAGACCATGGGGGTGTTAGTGTGTCAGAGATAGATTAAAGAATAGGAGTGCATTCTCAATTTGGGGGAGGGCGAGATTCTCAGGTTTAGAGACCTGTTTAGGTATACTCAAAACGGCATTTTTGCACTCCACTTCCATGAGCCTGTTTGGTCATAACAATAGTGTATAAGCCACAAGGTTGGCCACAGATATCAGTCTGGGGTAGCTGACCCCCACCTCCCTAAATGGTCAAGAGTTGGAAACGAGGGAGCAGAAGACAAGACAACCCGGGGAGGGGGGGCACATGGCCAAAGGATCCAAATGTCATTTACTGAACTGATGTCAGCATGTCGCAATTGCTTCACATGTTATCTCAGTAATCCTAACAATAGCCTTATTAGGAAGGCCAGTGGAATTTTCTGTATATCACAGGGAACTTAGAGTGAGATATGGCCCTCGATGAAGCAGCTTGAATGGCCCACACTAGCCTGAGGTCAACAGGGCTTGGAAGCCAGGCAGGGTCAGCCGTGGTTAGTACTTGTCAGAACCCACAGCCAACAACGTAGTACACGCTTTCAGAAAAGGTAATACTTTATTGAAGAGCTATAGATGCATCAACATAGTCACCGTTGAGAATGACGGCTGCCCATGGGGCATAATAGGATATAAGGTATTCGTATGCACCCCCCACTGCCCTGGCCAATGAGCCACCCTCCCGCACGCGGGAGAAAGAGCTTCAGCCGTTTAGCGCTGAAGCTGGGAACCAAACTCTCTCCCACGGCCCCCGAGAAATCCAGACATCGACATCACCACCTGCATAACTTATAGATAAGCGCTGCAGCAGCAAAGAAGCACAGAAGGAATGCAGAAGCAATTAGAATGCAACCATCCTCCCCACCCCCATGGCAGCATAGCTGACAGAACTTTGATTTAACCTCAGCCAGAAATTCATGGGAGCACAAACCAGACAAGATCATGGAGAATGATGAAACAAAGATTCTTTGGTACTTCCAATTACAAACAGATGAACACCTGGAGCATAACACCCCTGATATCACAATTGTGTGTGGGTGGGGTGTGTGTGTGAGAAATATGGTTTGGATCATTGACACTGCACTCCCAGGAGACAGCCAAATAGAAAAGAAAGAACAGGCGATCACAAATGCCAAGACCTACGAATAGAGTCTGAGCACCTCTGGGAGAAGAAGGTGGCCACTATTGTGCCAGTTAGATTAAGATGGATGTTAGTCTGTCTGTAGCAGTAGAAAAGAGTCCAGTAGCACCTTAAAGAATAACAAAATTTGTGGTAGGGTATGAGCTGCTCCTTGGGAGGAAAGCGATGGCGAACCTAAACAGCATGATAAAAAGTAGAGACATTACCCTGCCAACAAAAGTCCGCATGGTCAAAGCAATGGTATTCCCAGTAGTCATGTATGGCTGCGAGAGTTGGACTATAAGGAAGGCCGAGTGCTGAAAAATAGATTTTTTTTTGCACTATGGTGCTGGAGAAGACTCTTGAGAGTCCCTTGGACTGCAAGAAGATCAAATCAGCCAATCCTAAAAGAAATCAACCCTGACTGTTCCCTGGAAGGCCAGATAATGAGACTGAAGCTCAAATACTTTGGCCACCCAATGAGAAGGGAGCGCTCACTGGAGAAGACCCTGATGCTGGGAAAGATTGAAGGTCAAAGAAGACGGGGATGGCAAAGGATGAGATGGTTACAGTGTCATGGATGCAACGAACATGAAATTGAGCAAACTTCAGAGGACAGCGGAAGACAGGAGGGCCTGGCAGGATCTGGTCCATGGGGTCGCGAAGAGTCGGACTCGACTGTGCGACTGAACAACAACAACAAATGAGCTGTGTTAGGGTATAACCTTGTGGCTTATACACTACCACGGCTTTTGTCTTTAAGGTGCCACTGGACTCTTACTCTTTTCTACTGCTGTTGCGCCAGTTGTCATTGGAGCCCTTGGAGCAGTGCCTTAGAAGCATTAGCAGACACCTGGACATTCTGGGCAATGAGCAAATAACCTCATCTCTGCTCCAGAAGACAGTCTTTCTTGAAACAGCAAGAATCCTGAGAAGATACCTCTGCAATTCCCAAGAACATGGCTAGATCTAGAATTGCAGAACACCATCTCCCAGTCAAATATTTGACTGTGACAAGTCATTGTTGTTGTTGTCGTCGTCATCAACAACAACAACAATATATCCTCAAGTCACAAACAACTTATAGTGACCCATCAAACGTTTTTCAAGGCAAGAGATGGTTTGCCATTGCCTTCCTCGGCACAGTAACCTTGGTCTTCCTTGGCAGTCTTCCATTTTCCACTTCTTCAGTTACCTGAAAAACATCTGAAGAAGTGAGCAGTGACTCACGAAATCTCATACCCTGCCACAATTAGTTTTAGTCCTAAGGTGCTACTGGATTCTGGCTGATGTTAAGCCATACTTCTGGCAAAGATTCAAGGGCAACACAGCAGCAACTCTATTGTGATGTTCTTTATAGTCAGTTTGAGCAATTTTACTGTAGGCATCGATCATGTGGTCGACCGTTTCATCCTTTGTCTTGCAAGGTCAACATTTGCTGTCACCACTGGTCTTCTGAATCTTGGCTTTCATACTTTTCATTTCAAGTGGCACAAGCGGTGGCACAGTGGGTATATCCCACTGTCTTAACATCTGAACTGTGTTGGTTCAAGCCCCACGCTGGTGTGAGCAGCCAGCCTGTTGTCCCCAGCTCATCATCCACCCAGCGATTCCAAAGCTTCGGCGAGTAGATAAAATGGGAACCACTCCTTAGAGAGGGTGGGCACGCCAATCTCCCTTGTGGGAGGGTGTTAGCTGACGGTCGGACATCCTGGTCGAGGCTTGGAAGGCGAAACAGCTTCTGGGCTACGAAAGAATCCCTGTAATGGATGTTCTGTCCAGGCGGTGGCAGTGTGGCGATTGACGGCATGTGCAATATATGTTGTCTTCCCTATCCCCTACAAACATTGTTAGTTCCCTGTCTATACTGAGTAACTGTACATTGCTTTGAGCCCACTGGGGAAAGTGATTAATAAATGGAAATTATCATCATCATCATCATCATCATCATCATCATCATCATCATCATCATCATCATCATCATCATCATCATTATTATTATTATGTACCTGCTCCTGTGCAGCTAGAATGGACTCTTCTGTTTCTTTCTTCAAATGTCGATTCTGCAGCCACTTCCAGGTATTTTCATGATCAACCTTGTTCTTTATGTCTTTCAAGTATTGCCCATACAAGTGCTTTTCCTTCCAGTTGTCAAAGTGAGTTTTGATTGCAATCTCATTGTAATCTACTTTGGTTTCTGTAACCCTAAATAAGTCTGCCTTGCATACTTCAACCACAAGTTTCTCTTTGCTTTTCTTGATGTAGTCATTCAGTGCTCGTTTCTCTTCTTTAACTGCTGGCTTAACTTTCAGTAGACTTGGAGACCTCTTCCACCTAATTTTCTGGGTAAGTAAAGATGATCAATATCACTTCTAGGGTGTAGTGAGTGATGCATTGTCATTATTGCTTCTAATCCTGGTTGTTTCTAGTTAATAATGCCAGCTGTGTATCTTAAAACTGAGACTGCCCATGTGATAATTGCCTTTTACCATGTTGCCTCCATTTACTTTTGTTTGCAGTATCTTTTAAACTCTTTGGTAGTGCTCCTTGCTTGTATTTTTCTTAACAAAGCTATGTTTGATGTTGTCTGCTTCCAAAATTCCAAGATATTAGTAGTTTTCTTCAAAAGCCAGTGTTTTGATGTTGTTGTTTAGCATTTTGCTTTCTTCTTTTTCAATGATCTTTCCTCTATTAGATGCTAATGCTGCACTTTGTCAAGGCCAAATTCCATTGGTATATCTTTGCTGAATATTCAAACTGTATTTAGTAAAGAATCAATCTCTGATGATGACTTTCCATACATCTGCAAGTAATCCATATACACTAAGTGTGAAATATTATGGGCCTGTCTTCGAAAGTTGATATCCTAGGCCTGTGCTGTTGAGAATGATTGTGAGAGGTATTAGGGCAATGACAAAGAGCAACGGTGATAGTAAGTCTCCTTGGAAAATTCTTTGTTAGATATTAACTGTTCCAGTTTCTTTTCCATTCATTATTAACCTGGTGTTCCATTTACTCATGGTATTTTTGATAAATGTTGTCATAATTTTGCTAATGCTCATTTCTAGTGTTTTCAGGATCCATGAGGGAGTCAATCAAATGCCTTCTTATAATCAATCAAAGTTACATTCAGATTGGTTTCCCACCTTTTGCAGCTCTGTAACTTTCTTTCTTTCTTTCTTTCTTTCTTTCTTTCTTTCTTTCTTTCTTTCTTTCTTTCTTTCTTTCTTTCTTTCTTTCTTTCTTTCTTTCTTTCTTTCTTTCTTGACCAGCATAAATCATATAGTACCATTCACAAGAAAATCTTATGCACAATATATACACAGCAATATTTAAAAGTTTAGAACAGTTAAAATTCTGGTACACTTCGTAATATCTCTTGGAGTAATTTATATGCAACTGATAAGAATCTTGAACTGGGAGCTGTAACTATTGAGTTGTCACCCATGAGAAGCATTTTGCAAAGCTCTGTATCAGAGGGACCCAGATATTTCTTAAGAAGGGGGGAAATAATCTTTATACGGATTTCATGATAAAAACGGCAATATAACAATACATGTTCGATTCTATCAACCTCATCATCCCTGCAAGGACAAACCCTCTCATGCATGGGAATCTTTCTAAACCACCCTTCTAACACTGCAGAGGGGAATGCTTGCCATCTGGCTACAGAAAAAACCCTCCATTGGCCCGGAATCTCCAATTGAGAATTTCTGTAAGTCATTTTATCAATCAATAACTGATCTTTAGTGCCTCGAGATTTTCAGAAAATTCATTTTGTTATTCAGAATGAGAAATGTCCTTCCAGTTTTTATCCAATCTTCTACTGCTTTGTAATAGAACACATCATTAAACTATTGGACCAGTTGTGGATGAAGACTTGTCAACTTTTTAAGCCAATATCCATGCCCTTCATTTCTTCCAGGTAGAATCCAGTTTTTTCACTTTCTTCAATAGTTTTTGCCAGCTTTCCAGGGTTATTTTAAGATCCTCCATTTGCTTTCCTTTCGGTTTGTTTTCCACATCTGTGATCCAGGTGGCTTTTTAATTGTATTCTTTTGAGACTTCCAAGAGTTCTTTCCAAAAGGTTGTTGTCTATTCTTTGTCTGGTTGAACTTCTACTTTTTCATCTCCCTCTAGTGATTTGTAGAACTGTCTTTGGTTAGTCTGGAATTGGAAGTGGTTGTGGAAGTATTGCTGGATCCTACTGTTGTACCTCTTGATCTTCTTGGATATTGCAACAATTCTTTGTTTGATTTCTTCTGAAACTTGGGCTATTGTTTTTTATATCTAACCAATATTTTTTCCTGAGCTTTGCTGCGCTTTTTTCATTCTTGAGTTTTCTTTCTTCTAATCCCTTTAAGGCGCTTAAGTCTGAATGGCATTTGTTGATTTTTCCCCCCTCTCCAGTCTTATTTGCCAGTTTGGTTTCACCTTAAAATCCTTAACTACTGTGTTCTTAATGTCCATCCTCAGTTCTCTTGTTACTACAACTGCCGCACTATACATTAACTGGTTAGTTTCAGTTATTCCGGTGGGGGAGGTGTTAGCCGGCAACCAGAATGCTCAGCTGGCAAGACTGAAAGCCTAAGAAAAAATCTCTTCGACTCCGAGAAGCCTGTAATGGGCCATTCCGACCAGGCGGTGACAGTGCGGCGCTGCAAGACCTGGAGAAGCTGACGTCATCTAGCCAAGCCGAAGTGAATATGCCGATGGAACACGTCTGACTCTGCAGCTGAACAAACCCTCGTCAACTGTGAATGTGTGTGATTTAAAAGATATATGTTGTCCTCCCTTACCCCCATAAATCATTGTTAGTTCCGCGTGAATGAGTAACTGTAAATCGCTCAGAGCCAGCAAGCTCTGCAGGATTGAGCGATTAATAAATTGAAAAGATTATTATTATTTTTATTATTATTTATGTTTGTTGTAGGAATTGTTTCAATTGCTGCACTGATATTTTCAATGAGTATAGCAAGTTTTTTCTTTGATGTTGTTCTGGGCACAGGTAATCTTCGTCTGTCTTCTTTGCTGTTGAAAAATTCTAAGATTTTTGCCTTCATTTCTTCCTGTACAGAGGTGAGCTGATGATGTATTGTCAATATCTTAATTAGTAGACTTTCAAGAGCAACTTCATTTTTTCATTTCTAGGTTGGTTTCATTTCTTACTCGTTCTTCGTGGTCTTACTTCGAGTGGCTGTTGTTCCTTATTTCATCTAGCTCTGTTCCAGCGAAAAAGTTGCTTGGCATGATAAAATGGTGCTGATGCACTAGTTGCTGTTCAGTGATGGTAGAACCAGGACACTTTTCTTTCTGTAGGGCAAACATTCATTTCAAATATCCACACCTGATTCAGAATAACATTTTCTGTTTTGTTCTTGAGAACATTTTCCCCCGACATCGCTTGTTTCCCAATATCTGATCAGATCCCTGCTCTGGTTGCTTTAGAGAAGATCCTGCTTCCAGTAGAACACCAGGCCTCTGCCCTGGTTGCCCAACAAAAGAGCCTTTGTCCTATAGCCCATTTTTTGCCAAAGATTCTGGAACACCAATCTCTGATGCAGTCCTTGTTAACCTGTGTGACGACCGAGCTGGTTTAGGCTTCAAATTCGATTTTCTCACCATATTGAATGGATGTTTTGGATGCATTTAGTCTAGCTTCTTAGCAGAGGTCTGTCTATCACAGGAGACCCTGCAAGCAGCTATGCTACCAATAGCATAGCCCTCTGCTTTATTGGAGTACACAAGCCACACCAGGACGGCAAGCTAGCACCCCATGAGCCTGATAATTACTCCCCAGTCTTACTGCTGGGCTGAGCTCCACCAGCCCTTAATGCAACCCATAAGAATATGTGACTGATCCCTACAACTCTCCTGTATTTGAATATATACATCATAGTGTTTCATATTAACATGATGTCCATCACAATGGTGAGCGGATCTTGTGTGCAGCTGCTATCTAGACTAAGGCAATGCCATCTTTGGCACAACCTGAGCTATCTTGGCCATTTCTTTCTGTTTGAGATAGATACTGTCCTCTCACTGCAGGTATTCAGCAGTGTTGCTTTAACAGGTATGTTGATTTCAAGAGAGCTCCCAGCAAAAATTCTCCAAGCTGCCCCCAGGATTCTTTCCCCTTTGACTCTGAACAACTTCCCTTCCTTCTAGGGAAGGCTTAATGCACTATGATTGAAACAATTTTATTGTCTAAAGCTGTTTGTTCTAATGTTTTCAACGGCAGAACAAATGTGGGGTCAATTTGACAACTTAATGTGACATTAGCGGTCGTTCGAACTCTTATGCTATAGAGGTGCACTGCCAATTGCTCATCCCTCCAACGTAGCACCCTCTTCTGATCTCCCTATGAGAATGTGAATAAATAAGATGGGATGAAGCGGGCTCCCTCCCATTATGGCTATTCAAATATTTTCTTTAGAGGTAAATGTAAATTTGGTTAATGTTTTTGTTGTTCAGTCTCACAGTCGAGTCCGACTCTTCCTGACCCCATGGACCACATCACGCCAGGCCCTTCTGTCTTCTGCTGTCCTCCAGAGTTTGCTTAATTTCATGTTCGTTGCATCTATGACACTGTCCAACCATCTCAACCTTTGCCGTCCCCGTCTTCTTTGACCTTCGATCTTTCCCAGCATCAGGGTCTTCTCCAGTGAGTGCTCCCTTCTCATTTGGTGGCCAAAGTAGTTGAGCTTCAGCCTCAGCGAAAAGTCAGGGTTGATTTCCTTTAGGATTGACCAATTTGATCCCCTTGAAGTCCAAGGGACTCTGAAGAGTCTTCTCCAGCACCATTAATAGATAACAGTTAATAGATACGGCTTTATTCCTCTCTGAGGGAAACTTCTTGAGGGAAATGGGAGGTGAGTGTATGCACCTAAGATGTCAACATTGCCACATACTCACCATTCAAGGCCCTATGCAATCATCATGTCCACAGGACCGTTTCTCCTGCTATGTTCCCTTGAAGAGCTCTGCGTTGTTCAGATCAACATCTACTGGTGATCCCCGGCCCAAGGGATGTCTGCTTAGCTTCGACCAGGGCCAGAGCCTTTTCAGCTCTAGCTCCCGCCTGGTGGAACAGTCTCCCAACTGAGATCAGGTTCCTGTGGGATTTACAACCATCCTGCAGGGCCCGTAAAACAGAGCTATCCCGCCAGGCCATTGTTTGAAGAAGCAGACACCATATTAGATCACACACACCCTGCCCTACCCACCTATTCTATCCACCTGTGCCACTCACAGGTACTTTTATGTACTGAGCAGAGGGAATTTTGGCCACTTGCTAAAAATCCGTATATATGAGCACACAAACAAGGGGTCAAGCTTCCTGAGAGCACGTTAACTATATTATTGCCCTCTCATGATATATGGATGGATTTGAATGTTAATCTTTGACGGGGAGGGCGGGGTATAAATTGAACACATAAATAAATAATAAAATAAATAAATCTTTTAAATTGCTATATTTATCTGCAGTGAGCCGCCCGGAGCCCGCTTGCAGGGTAGGGCGGGATACAAATAAAATAAAATAAAATAAAATAAAATAAAATAAATACAGCAGTTTGGTGTAGTGATTAAGAGTGTGGACTCTAACCTGAGAGAGCCAGGTTTGATTCCACATCCCTCTTCCACATGCAGCTGCTGGTCTGGCCTTGGGTCAGTCACAAGTTCTCTCAGAGCTGTTCTCTCAAGGGCAGTCCTCGAAAGAGCTCTCTCAGCCCCACCTACTTCACAGGGTGTCTGTTGTGGGGCGGGGAAGGGGATTGTAAGCCGCTCTGAGACTCCAAGTGAAGGGCTGGGTATAAATCCAATCTCTTCTTCTAAATAAATAGATAAATATGCACCTCAGTAGAGAGCAGATGTAGCTGAGTGGCTAAAAGTCCAAGGTTCAAAACCTTTGTCTGTGAAATCACTCAGTGGCTTCAAGCCAGTCCTCCATTTCCATGTGGAAACACTAAAGTTGAGTTCAGACGGGCAGTTTGAAGGGGGAGGGAGTCGTGGCAAATAAGACCCGGAACAAACGGTTCCAGGTTTCCCTGTTCACACTGCAGCGGCTGATGCGGGAGCATACTGGGAGGAGGTGCAAGGGAGCGTTCACACTGTTGGCCCGGAGGCAGGGCTGTAAGGCGCGGCTTTCTTTTTTTGTAACCTGGAGATATGCGGCTTTTGGCGTTCACACTTTGTTGGTGCAGGATGGACGCGGGATAATCGCGCTTTCCAGGGTTTGCTACCACTTTCACCAGGTATCTTTTAAACTCGGGAGCGAAGCGTTACAAGACAGGTTGAGTACGGGTGGGGAACGCCAGACAGATGTGTGTCAGCTGTGCTGCCATGAGTGTGCTGTATGTTTCTAATTGCTGTGCATTCCTTCCCATGCACTTAATTGCTACTTTGCTGTAACGCATATCTCTCAAGGCAACTGGAGGAGTTGGTGTGTCTAGGTTTCATGGGAAGCTTCTTACATTCCCAGCTTCTGCAGTCGTTAGAAATCGGCCAAATGCCCGCGCGCGGGAGCCCATCTAATTGGGCACTACGTGTGTGGGGGGGTGCATACAAAAGCCCTATATCCTATTATGTGCATAGGTAACCCGCCATTCCTAACAGTGTTCATGTTACTGCATATATAGCTTTTCAATAAAAGTAAAACCTTCCTAGAAGCGTGTACTTCGTTGTCTTGCTGTGGATCCTGTGACCGGCCCCTTTAATCCGGTTGGGAAACGTTTCTCACATGGGCCTATATCGGGGCAAACTGCCCGTCTGAACTGAGCCTGTGGGTCAGCCTAGGTGTGACGGCACATCCACACAGGTTCGCTAAATTTAACATGAAAAGCCTCTGCTCCCCTTCCTCACATCGTCATGTTCCCTATTACGGAGGAACACTTCTGTCCCTAGTCTGGCTTACTTCTGGTATTGGAGCTGACCTGGCAGAGAAACACCTCAAGAAAGGCAGGGGACAGCAACCTTGTTGACCCTGTGAGCATTATAAAGATTTTGAAAGTGATGGAAGGTGCCGTCAAGTGGCAGCCAACCTTTGGTGACCCTCATAGAGTTTCCAAGGCAAGAGATGGACAGAGGTAGTTGGCCATTGCCTGCCTCGGCATAGCGACCCTGGACTGCCTTGGTGGTCTCCCAAGCAGGGCTATTTTGGGGCAGGAATGGAACGGAGTTCCGGCTGGCTCCCGAGCTGGCCACGCCCAGGAGGAACTCATTAGCATAATAGGCCACACCCAACAGCAGAAACTCATTAGGATTGGCTACAATTAGGGGTGTGTGGCCTAACATGCAAAGGAGTTCCTGCTCCCAAAAAAAGGCCCTGGGTTTTGTCAACAAACAAGGTAAAGAGAATAAGAAGCAAAAGGTGGGTGTGGCTGGGTGACCACACTTCTGCGAACATGGGGCGTGTGGCCTAATATGCTAATGAGCTGTGCTGTGAGGGGTGTGTCCTTATAAGCAAATGAATTTCTGCTGTTTGGTGTGGCCTATTATGCTAATGAGTTCCTGCTGGGCTTTTTCTACAAAGATAGCCCTGCTCCCAAGTCTTCACCAGAGCACAGCCCGCTTAGCTTCCATGATCTGACAAGGTCAGACGAGCCCGGGCCAGGCAGGTCAGGAGGAAAGTGTCACCAAAAATGGCTGTCCTGGGGGCAGGGCCAGTCATAATATAGCTGGCATGGAGGACGGTTTTAGAAAGGTTTGGGGGGACTCAAGCCAAGCATCCTCCTATGATGGGAGCAGCTATTTCCAAATGTGTCATCTCTGCAAAGCAAAAGGTGATGCTCCCTGAAGACTTTTGAAGCACCTCCTGATCCAGTGCGGAGAAATGTCAAGACTGGTTCTTTGTCTGGGGGCAAGAAACAAGAGGGCATGAGGAACCACACCCGTGGGCACCGTTGTGCCACTCTTGCCACACTGGGGATCAGTCAAGTAAGGCACAATGGGGGAAAGGAAAGCTTAGTTCCTTTTACCCGTGTGTAAAAATACTCCCCCCCTCACTGAGTATGTGAGTGGGACAGTCCTCCAAGTATAGAGGGTTGTGGGTGGCTTTGGCTCATCGATGGAGACCTGTTGATATTTCTAGCGAGGCATGACTCATTTCCAAGGCAACAAGAGGACATGTCAAAGACGGAGGTGCCAGAAATGAACTTTCTCTCTATAAGCATGACGTGTCTCTCCATAACAATAGAGGCATATGGTTTCAAACAGAAGGTCCTTGATTTGACCCCTGACACTTCCATTTTAAGGGGGTCTTCAAGGATCAAGAATGGATGAAGATCTTTCTGTCACTGCCTGTCAGCAAAGAGCTAGCTGGATCAGTGGTAATTCAGTAGTATATATTGTGCAAGTAGGGATCCCAAAACTGGCTCAGAAACTGCCAGGAGATCTGGGAGGCAGTGCCTGGGCAGGGTAGCATTTGGGAGAGGATGTGATGTCACTTCCTGGTGATATTCTAGGTTGGAGGAGAGGCTGCGGCTCAGTGGTTGAGCAACTGCTTGGCATAGCCCTAGGTTCAATCCTGGGCATCTCCAGCTAAATGGATCGGATGGTAGGTGATGTGAAAGGCTGCCACCTGAGATACTGGAGAGCCTCTGCCAGTCTGAGTGGGCAATACTGACCTTGATGGACCAAGAGTCTGATTCCATCTAAGGCAGCCTAAGGCATGTGTGCCTCGCCTAGGCTCTATGGTCTTTACTATAGAGTGGGGGATATTCCTAGGACATCACTATGTGGAGGGCATTTTTTGATTCTGCTCTTCAGCTCCTCGAGATCAAGACATTGGGGCTGAGGCCGGTAATCCCCCACCCAAGGTGGGTAAATGGATGGACTACTTTCAAGACATTGAGCTCATGTATGCAAAGCACCTTGTAAAATATTACACGGCTACATTTTCCATCAATACCGTTAGAGAGGGAAGAATATAAGGATAGATTCAGACAATTGTTTGTGTTTTTCTGACCACATAGACCCACCGAGAGAACTCCAGTCCCTCTTAGTCTGCCGCAACTCCTCACCCCATCAGGACTCTCATTCTTACACTATGAATCCTAGCATTACTATGATCTCTGATAATCATACAAATCATAGGCCCCAGTCACACGGGCCGGATATCATGGGGGGGGGGGCTGTTTGCCTCGCAGCGAAATAACGCGCAACTGCGGTCCCGTCGAGGTCCCATGGTTAGGGGGGAGGTGCCGATCACATAACGCGCCGAAGAGGCGGCGCAGCAAACGGGGTTGTGTTTTGTTTTTTTTAACCTGAAGTATGTGCATGCCCTGTTGGGTGCTTGTGCGCATCCCTGGAGACTTCGGGGGGGGGGGAAACCTTTTCGTAATGGGGCATGGGTGGGCACCAGATGCCACCGGAAATGCAATCAGACGCCCACCCTTGCCCCGCGGTTTCCGGAAACTAGTACCTCCGAGGTACTAGGTTTTTTGCCGCGGATCTTCGGCGGGAAGCCTTGGTTGAGCCATGGGAGCTCTACGCTTCCCAGATGTGGCAGTGAGATCGCGTCCGGAAAATCCGCCTATCTTCTGTCTCTCTAGCGTGGCTAATGCTCCGTGTGACCGGGGCCTTAGCTCTATTTATTGCTCAGTTACTTATGCATCTTGACTCTAATCAGCTCTTCCTGGCAACTAACCCCCACCACCACCTGCATGTAGTATCTGAGGAAATCTGTTTCAGTGTATGTGAAGAAGTGTGTGCACGCCAAGCTTCTGTGCTCCAGTGTACACAGGGTTGTGCTTGGTTTGTCTTGGGGGAACTGCTGGACTCTAGCTTCATTCACACATCTTTTTGCTAACTCTTGCGTTCACGTGCTAATTTGCTGCTATCCATTGATCTTACCGGCCACCTGATCCAATTTCAGCTCTGCGCATGCATCTTGGCTCTGAGTGGCCCCTCCTAATGTCTCCCCCCCCTTTTCCCCCTGTAAGTAACCCTGGAGAAGATTTTATTCCATTTGTCTGAAGAAGTGTGCTTTTCACATGAAAGCTTACACTTGGAATAAAATTTCATTCGTCTTCAGTTTGGTGTAGTGGTTGGGTGTAGTGGTTAAGTGCACGGACTCTAATCTGGGAAAACCGGGTTTGATTCCCCACTCCTCCACTTGCACCTGATGTATGACCTTGGGCAAGCCATAGTTCTGATAAGAGCTGTTCTTGAAAAAGAGCAGTTTCTGTCAAAGCTCTCTCAGCCCCACCTACCTCACAGGGTGTCTGTTGTGGGGAGGGGAAGGGAAAGGAGATTGTAAGCCACCCTGAGACACCTTTGGGTAGTGAAGGGCGGGGTATAAATCCAATCTCTTCTTCTTCTTCTTCTTCTTCTTCTTCTTCTTCTTCTTCAAGGTGCCACTGGACTCACATTTTGTTCTGCTGCTTTCGACCAACACGGCGACCCCACCTGAATTTAACCATAGCAATAAGTCATCTTCTGCCAGTGAGTGAAGACCATTTTTGTTTCATCTGTCTTTCCCTGCTTCATCCCTTCGTCCTACCCTGTTGTTGTTTTTTTATGCTGTTTGTGTGTGCATTTTAGCTTTGGTTTTAATTGTTTTATGAATGTGTTTTGGTTTGGTTTTAATGGCTTGGAGACTTTCTGCTGGGAGCTCTTTTGAAGTCAACATACCTGTTAAAGTAACATCACCTCTGTCATTATTTGTTCATGTTAAACTGTTGATACCATATATATATCTTTATTTCTGTGTCACTAAGATTTTTTATATATTTTTTCTTAACTTACTTTTTGACCCTTTTGCTTATGCTGTTGATTGTTTTACATTGTCTATTTTGTATTTGTATTTTTTCATGTTGAAAAATTATTTTTTTTTTAAAGTAACATCACTAAATACCTGGAGTGGGAGAACAGTATCAATCGCAAACAGAAAGAAATGACTAAGATAGCTCACGTTGTGCCAAAGGTGGCATTGTCTCAACACACCCCTAATGTATCCAATCCTCCAAGAGCTTACAGAGCTCTTCTTACAGGAGCTACTGTAAGTTCTTGGAGGATTGGCTACATTAGGGGTGTTCCGCCTAATATTCAAAGGAGTTCCTGCTACAAAAAGAGCCCGTGAATCACAAGCTGCACACAAGATCCGCTCACCATTGTGATGGACATCATGTTAATATGAAACACTATGATGTATACAGTGTTCCCTCTAAGCTGAGTTAGTGTGAGCTAGCTCACAGTTTTTTAGCCTCCAGCTCACACATTTTTGTCTTGGCTCAGGAAGGAGGGCTCCAGAGCAAACTAATTGATGCAGGAGCCAAAGTGTTCACTCACAACTTTAGTGCCAGTAGCTCACAAAGTAAAATTTTTGCTCACACGACTCCACAGCTTAGAGGGAACATTGGATGTATATATTCAAATACAGGACAGTTGTAGGGATCAGTCACATATTCTTATGGGTTGCATTAAGGGCTGGTGGAGCTCAGCCCAGCAGTAAGACTGGGGAGTAATTATCAGGCTCATGGGGTGCTAGCTTGCCATTCTGGTGGGGCTTGTGTACTCCAATAAAGGAGAGGGCTATGCTATTGGTAGCTTAGCTACTTGCAGGGTCTCCTATGATAGACAGGCCTCTGCTAAGGAGTTAGACTAAATGCATCCCAAACATCCATTCCATATGGTGAGAAAATCGAATTTGAAGCCTAAACCAGCTCGGTCGTCACACAGGTTAACGAGGACTGCATCAGAGATTGGTGTTCCAGAATCTTTGGCAAAAAAATGGGCTAGAGGACACAGGCTCTTCTGTTGGGCAACCAGGGCAGAGGCCTGGTGTTCTACTGGAAGCAGGATCTTCTATAAAGCAACCAGAGCAGGGATCTGATCAGATACTAGGAAACAAGCAATGTCGGGAGGAAATGTTCTCAAGAACAAAATAGAAAATGTTATTCTGAATCAGGTGTGGATATTTGAAATGAATGTTTGCACTACGGAAAGAAAAGTGTCCTGATTCTACCATCACTGAACAGCAACTAGTGGATCAGCACCATTTTATCATGCGAAACAACTTTTTCGCTGGAATAGAGCTAGATGAAATAAGGAACAACAGCCACTCGAAGTAAGACCACAAAGAACGAGTAGGAAATGAAACCGACCAAGATGTGTTTTCATTATGGCTGATTTCGCACAAGAGCTGCCTCAATGTTGCGCCGCCGTTTGCCCCGATACTATTGGTCAATTTCACACCCGAAGCTGCGGGGCTGCATTTTGACTCGCGGCTTCGCCCGATTTCCCCCGCAGTTTTGTGATCCTGTTTCTTGAGGATCACAAAACTGCGGAGGAAATCGGGCAAAGCCGCGGGTCAAATGCAGCCCCACGGCTTCAGGTGTGAAATTGACCAATAGTATCGGGGCAAACGGCGGCGCAACATCGAGGCAGCTCTAGTGCGAAATCAGCCAGAGTATGTTTTTAATCTGTTAGCTGCCTTTGCAACCCTGATGAGTCCTCAGCATGGTGAAACAACAGTTTCTCACTTCCCTTCTGATAGAGGGCAACAGAGGGCAATGGAGGACTTCACCTTCAGTAACATGGCGACAAAGCCACGCCTACTGGGTAATGTCGCACTGTGACAAATATTGAATGTGATCCCTGACTGGCTGGGATCATTCAGTAAGGGAGGAGTCCTCACTGTGGTGGAGCAACAGGAGAATGTTGGATCCGCAAGAAAGCATTGAACATTTAGGTGGAGATGGGCTGGGAACGATGGCTTTTCATAACCCCCTACAAGCCCACTTTTTATATTAAGTCACAGTTGATTTATGGAGACCCCTCATGGGGTTTTCAAGCTGAACAGAGGTAATTTGCTATCACGTCCTTCTGCATGGCAACCCTGAACTTTCTTGGTGGTCTCCCATCCACGTACCAACCTGGGCTAACCTGGCTTAGCTTCCAAGATCTGACAAGATTGGGCTACCAAGCCCCAAAATTGATTGATTATAAGAAGGCATTTAATTGACTCCCTCATGGATCCTGAAAACACTAGAAATGAGCATTAGCAAAATTATAACAACATTTATCAAAAATGCCATGAGTTAATGGAACACCAGGTTAATAATGAATGGAAAAGAAACTGGAACAGTTAATATATAAAAAAAAATTTTCCAAGGAGACTTACTATCACCGTTGCTCTTTGTCATTGCCCTAATACCTCTCACAATCATTCTCAACAGCACGGGCCTAGGATATCAACTTTCGAAGACAGGCCCATAATATTTCACACTTAGTGTATATGGATTACTTGCAGATGTATGGAAAGTCATCATCAGAGACTGATTCTTTACTAAATACAGTTTGAATATTCAGCAAAGATATACCAATGGAATTTGGCCTTGACAAAAGTGCAGCATTAGCATTGAATAGAGGAAAGATCATTGAAAAAGAAGAAATCAAAATGCTAAACAACAACATCAAAACACTGGTCTTTGAAGAAAACTACTAATATCTTGGAATTTTGGAAGCAGACAACGTCAAACATACCTTTGTTAAGAAAAATACCACCAAGGAGCACTAGTTTCATCTCACCTTAGCTCTACTGTGTTAGCTAGCAGACACAGGAGTTCCAATTCATTCATGTATCTTGCTGTGTCCCCATAATGAGAAGACCAACACTGACCGAAAGATATCCGGAGCTGAGCACTACAACACACATAATCAATTTTGAAATTATTTGAATGGAAACCATATAGCATCCAGATACACGCTCCCCTCTTCCTCCAGCCAATGTGCACTGAGAAGGAAATTGGACCAATATAGTTAGAGAAGCAATCTTTTCAACAGATGTTCAATGACATAACAATCCTGGTAAGGAAATCACATCCCATTTCTTAAATAATGGGATTGCCAAGTTGTTATAATTAAAGTGTTGTGCATCCATAACCATAGAGAGTGGTGCAACCGGATAACAGACTCAGCCCAGTCTTACGATAAAGGAGGAGAAATCGCAAAGCCATGCAAGGGAATACTCAGGGTTGAGGGTTTTTGTTTTTGCTACGTATCAGTGACAGCCATTTTAATTTTTATTTAGCAGTGACGCTTTGCTAAGATGCAGTGTCATATTCTGGCTGCAGCATTGGACTGCCACAGCAGGCTGGGAAACCTCACTCATCCATGAACATAGTGAGTAAGCTTGATCATAGCACTACCACTCCCACTTCACACAAACACAGAAGAAGAAGAAGAAGAAGAAGAAGAAGAAGAAGAAGAAGAAGAAGAAGAAGAAGAAGAAGAAGAAGAAGAAGAAGAAGAAGAAGAAGAAGAAGAAGAAGAAGAAGAAGAAGAAGAAGAAGAAGTTCACACCCTGAACACTCCCTGTTTGAACTGCTGCCTTCGGGTAAAAGATATAGGACAATTAAAACAAGGACAAACATATTAAAAAATAGTTTAAACTTTGTATCATCTGCAAATTTAGCCACTTCACTGCTTACTCCCATCTCCAAATCATTAATGAACAAGTTAAAAAGCAGTGGACCAAGTACTGATCCCTGTGGTACCCCACTGCTTACCACCCTCCACTGCGAAAATTTCCCATTTATACTCACTCTCTGTTTTCTATTAATTAGCCAGTTTTTGATCCATAAAAGGACTTGTCCTTTTATCCCATGATTTTTGAGCTTACTTAGGAGCCTTTGATGAGGAACTTTATCAAAAGCTTTCTGGAAGTCAAGGTAAACAATATCTATTGGATCCCCCTTGTCCACATGTTTGCTCACCCCCTCAAAGAACGTTAATAGGTTAGTGAGACAAGATCTTCCCTTACAGAACCCATGCTGAGTCTGCCTCAATAGGTTTTGTTCATCTATGTGCCTACTAATGGTTTCAACCAATTTACGTCAGACTGACTGGCCTGTCAGACTGACTGACTCCTGCATGCTGAGCAGAGGCTCTACCACCAAGCCATGGCCCATCACCAAATAGTAGGAGACAACCCAGGGAATTAACATAAGAGCATACGAGAAGCCAAAGTTGGATCAGAAATTTTATTATATATAATCCCCATCCATCTCGAGGAGACTTCCTCCATTGGAAGACGTTCTTCCTCTGGGGAAAGTCTCCCTGGCCTTAAATAAAGGCTGCAAGTGTAGCAAAGCAGAATAGATAAGCTGCCTTATACTGAAGCAGATCACTGGTCCATCAAGGTCAGTATTGTCTACTCGGACTGGGCTTGGCCAGGGTCTTCAGGTCTCAAGCTGAGGTCTTTAACATCATCTCCTGCCTGGTCCTTTTAACTGGAGATGCCAGAGATTGAACCTGGTACCTATTGCATGCTGAGCAGAGAGGCTCTACCACCAAGCCATGGACCATCACCAAATAGTAGGAGGCAACCCAGGGAATTAACATAAGAGCATAAGAGAAGCCAAAGTTGGATCAGGCCAATGGCCCATGCAATCCAACACTCGGTCACACAGTGGCCAGAAAATACCAGGTGCCATCAGGAGGTCCACCAATGGGGCCATTGTGTTATTGAAAACATCATCCTCTTCCTCTTCATGACGATGATGGCGATTATGACGATGTAGCATCCAGGGCTTTTATTGTAGAAAAAGCCCAGCAGGAACACATTAGCATAATAGGCCACACCCAACAGCAGACACTTATTAGCATATTAGGCCACACCCTTGACAGTGCAGCACATTAGCATATTAGGCCACACACCCCTGTTACCAGAAGTGTGGTCATCCAACCACACCCACCTTTTGCTTCTTATTCTGTTTACCTTGTGGTCAAAACCAGAGCTCTTTTTGTAGCAGGAACTCCTTTGCATGTTAGGCCACACACCCCTAATGTAGCCAATTCTAATGATTTTCTGCTGTTGGGTGTGGCCTATTATGCTAATGAGTTCCTGCTGGGTGTGGCCAGCTCAGGAGCCAGCCGGAACTCTGTTCCGGTGCGTTCCTGCCCAAAAATAGCCCTGGTAGCATCTATATGTGCCATGCTTCAGAGCATACAAAAAAAAGAAGTCCCCACGCCAAGGAAGATACACTTTTGCATTTTGCATGACGGAAGTGAGAAAAGGAGAAGGAGAAAAGGACTTTCCCTCCTGTCACAGGTGCTGAGGTTTGGTTTATTTGGGGGGGATGCTCCCAAATTTTGCAGCTGCATCATTTCAGCTCAGAAACCCCTCTTCCCATTTTAGCTCTCTTCCCTTAACTTGAGCCCTGGCCCGGAAGTCCTTGGGGAATTTTTTTGTTTGCTTTTTTTTTTTTTAAACCATTCTCTGTTTCTGCTTGCTGAATTCTGTTCCTTAAAATTAGTACCTGCTTTGAGCCTCTCCCACCCCGGTCAATGTATAAAAGCTTTAAAAATGGTTCTCAAGGGATGCCATAAAAGCAACACCGATATTGGAAACACCTACAACGACAAAAATAATGTGCAGAATAAAAAAAGCTCAGATACATGGTCAGTACCAGTGTTCCCTCTAAGCTGAGTTAGTGTGACCTAGCTCACAGTTTTTTTAGCCTCTGGCTTACACATTTTTGTCGTAGCCCAGGAAGGATGGCTTCAGAGCAAACTAATTTATGCAGCAGCCAAATCTCCTGCTCACAACATTAATGCCAGTAGCTCACAAAGTAGAATTTTTGCTCACAGGGCTCCATAGCTTAGAGGGAACATTGGTCAGTACCCCCAAAGGCAATGAAGAGGAGGCATTTTCACAGGTCCCTTATTAATTTCTGTAGCCTTAAACCTTTTACGGAGGGTGGTTTGCCTCTATTTTCAATGCTGGGGGGGGTAGCGTAATCCTCAGGGTGGATGTGAAAGGGCTGTTGGGGGCTCTCTCGCGGTTGGTTCCTGTGTGAAGGAAGACATGGCCGCAGGACACAGCTTGGCCCAATTTGAGGTGAAAAATATGAAGTACCTCATTGATGTCCTCTGTGTAAAGTAACTCCATCACTCTTTGGGTCCACCTCCTTGTAGACTGGATCTTACCACGTGGAATGACAAGGGAAGAAAGGGAGGAATTTTTATTTTTTTTAAGAAAAAAATCCACAGATGTACATCAGAGAGCTTATGCTAGGACACAATTCCTCTGTCTCTGTGTTGTTTTTTTAAGAGCGCCCCTGAATTCTCAGCCAAAGTGCTGGCTAGCGCTAGGTCAACATCAAAAGGGAACATAACTCTGCATCCCCTTTTTGATGTCTTCTCTGCATCTTCACCCAAATCAAAGCATCTTAGTTTGAGAGGCAGCCGGGGAAGGCGGGGGGCGGTATCTCCTGTCCCTTTAAAATAAAATCATCGGCCTCATTAATATGCAGAATGAGATGTCCATTGACCAAGCAACAAATGTACACCTTCGTATCTTCATTTCTCTCTATGAATATTTTAAAACCTAATGTGTGTGTGTCTGTGTGTCTGTGTGGACACACTGGGCCATTTGGGTTTTAAGCAAATGCTGATCCCGCATGCATACCCCCTCCTCTATTTTTTTTTACCCCTGGAGCTGAGGGCTTTCCTCACCCCCCCACCCCCACTGTCCCTCCCTCCGCCTCTCTATTTTCCAGGGTGTCATTAAAATCTGATGCCAAGAGTACGGACTTGGCAAGGTTTGCGATATAATTTGCAATCTGCAGTGTTTGCTGCTAGGCCTCAATCCCCCCCCCTCTCCCCACACACGCTCATAGTCTCCCCCCCCTTTCTCCTCCTCTCTCTTTTTTAACCAGCTTGCCTCTTAGAGTCAATAGGGGGCATCCCTCAACTGTCTAAAAGAAAAATAGGAGAATACTAATTAGAATTCTATTGCCAGTAGCCTTCCAGTTGCTGTGCTTCTAGATTTCAAGCTTCTTTTGTTTGAATTAAATTGCCAACTTTCTCCTCTCCGCCACCCCCACCTTCAAAACCCTTTCCCTCTTTGCGAGGAGTATGAGAGAGAGAGTAAGAGAGAGCGGGTGCCTTATTTGATTGAAAGAGGGGGGGGAGTGAAGGCCTTAGCTTGGAAAAGCGGAGGAAATGTTGGACTTGTGTGTTTAAAAATTCCTGGTATGCTTTTCAATGGCTGACTCCGGTCTTTCTGGCAGGGTTGTTGAAGGGAGGGGGGGGAACCGAGGGGAGGGAGAAAGATTGGCATTAAGCGAAGAGACGCTGCCCCCTTTCAATGACACTGAAATTCTGGGGAATAGATGGCATGCTTTTGCCCAGCTCGGAGGCTGATGGTTCAAGCTTGTCAAAAAACCTTGGGATGAGATCACAAGCGTTGTTCATAGCTGAACACACATCACTTCTGTTATTCTGTTAATACCTCCTTTTGTATGCCGTTGTGGGAGGCAGAAGGAAACCGGGGAGGCGGTTCGGGTGGGAAAGGGGGGAAGGCCAGCAAAGATGTCGTAAATGCAAAGGGAGACAGAAAAATAATCATATTGAGTGTGAATTTGTTTTCATAACCCAGTAAAAAGAATGTGGAATCTTCGGGGGGGGGGGAGTTTAAAGCCACAATGGGCAACAAGGAATGTGTGTTGTGTGGGTCTGCCACTGTGGGTTACTGGATGGAACTCATATCAGCAAAATGTTACTCGCAGATAGAACGCCGTCAAGTATGATCCTAAAAAGTACACCTTTCTTAAGCCTGTTAACTTCAAAGGGTAACTATCCTTAAGATTGTACTGTTTCCCTTTCAAAAGATAAAATGCAAGTGTTTCTTGGCAGCTTTTCTTTTTAAAAAACTGGAACCTCTTGTGAAATTTCAGTAAGTATAGAGGTAAGGTCAGCGTGGGTACTACCTCAAGTCCCACCAATTCAACAGAGTTGGATTCGGTTCTGTTTCCATTTTTAACGTAGCCAGTTGCTCTCAGAAAACAGTTTTTGGAGAATGGGTCTTGTTTCCAATATTCATTATTATCTTGAACGATTTGGTGCTATTTGTCTACAAAGGCATTTGAGGGTGCCCCCCCCCCCTAATCCTTCCAAATACTTGACTATTTTCTTTGGAAATTACCGTACAAATTATGCAAATATCTTTGTTTCCTTTTGGCTGGAAAGGTTAACTCCATTGATCTAGCTCTCCACTCAATGGATGGACATTAAAAAATTAAAAATAGACTGACCCGACCATTTTTTTTCAATGTGTATGAATATTATTTTATAATGTAGAAAAGTGAACTTGATTTATACAATATTTACTGAGCTGAGTATTGCTGTATCACGCAAAGTTGCCTTTGCATTTATTCAGGCCATGGATTTGGCAAACGCCTTGGCATTCCCTCAACAAATTGTGGATCAATGCTATGGAACGATATTGTTTTTAATGCCATCTGATGAAGGATTCCAACCTTTGGCCAATAAAACACAACCTCCAGGCCTCCTCCTTTCCCGTTAAAACATATTGCTAGTGGCCTTTCCCACTGCAAATGCCCCTTTTGGTTCTTTCTTTGTATAATATTCTCATCCTCCATGTTTTTGCTCACTGTATTTGGAAAAAAAAAACCACGCAATTGCATGAAAAGCACGCTGTTCTAAAATACAAGTTAACTATACCCCCCCCCTTCCTTTTCTTTTGCACATCAGTGATAAGATCTGAAAAGAATGGTGGGGGAGAAATGCAAACACCAGCTCTCTTTTTTTCACAAGCCGCTCTTGGGGCTGCTATATTTTTAATTAACAGTGTGTCGCACCGTAACCTTTCCCGGCCTCTGTGCGGCATGAATATTTTATTTGCTTCCCTCTAAAAGTCCACAAATAATTTGATTATCATTTGTAGTATTTACAGTCGCATGTTTCAGACATGCATATAGGCTCGGCTTCTTAAGTTCTTAAGTAGCATATAGCTTTGACAAGCCTCGCCTTGATGCTTACAGCATCTCAGAAACCCCAGAGCCAAGCACGCTTCCATCTCTTTGAATTACTCTCCCAATTCCGAGCCTCCGCAAATCCAGCCCTTCCTTTATCTGTTCTTGTTATAAAAAGTGGCAGGAGGCAGAACTGCTGAATGACCCACAAGATGGCACCTGTCACCAATCTGATTTCTCCTGACTTCTGCAGGCCAAATTTTGTTTGAACCCGCCGTGCCCTCTGTCATATCCTCATTTTCCCTTCCACTCTTGGCTCTTCGCCTTAATCCCGTTTGTGCAGGCTGAAGCTGCATTTATCCGGCATCCAAAACCCCTTTTTTTTCCACCCTCCTCCTTTCATTTTTCTCTCTCCTTCTCTAAGAAGCAAAAGTAAAACTAATGTGAAAATCTGTGCTTGGAATTTAAGCAGGGAGGGGGGTGGGAATTCTTCGGGAAACTTATCTGCAGCCGCTGTGCTCACGGTGACACTTGCTCTGTGGTATCCCATCACTGGGCAGGTTCCTATCAATGAACATTTGAAATACAAGATTAATTTAGGCCCCCAAGGTAGTGTTCTCACGAAGGCTTTTTTGATATTACTTCAAGGCACGGTATAACGTCACATATACGTACAGTAAGCAAGCTCGCTAAAGCAGGTCGTGTGTGTGTGTGCGTATTTTAAATTGACTTTCCAAGACCTTCCGTTTCATTGAAGTAAGCCAGTTTCCGTGCATATTAATTGGTGTTTTCTGCTGCTACTAGATTCACACACGCACACACACCTTTTTAAAAAATCTAAGATGGAAATTAAGTCTCTTTAATACCTTAGGAAGCAAGCCAAAAAAAAAATTCATCTCATGTTTTGGAGGTGAAAGGTGAGGAGACGTTTGGCCTTGAGAGTCCTGGATTCTAATTTTACCTCAGGCATGAATTCACAAAGGATGAAAAAGGATTCCCCGTGGGTAAAACAGAACTGCTGGTAATCTTAACAACTGGTATCATATGAGTGAACAAGAGGCTGATTGTAAATTATTTCTTCGATTCAGGTGTTCAGTGGCTTCTTTCTGTATTGATATTCAATAACAGCCACAAAACTCACGCACATGAAAGAATCCAGAGACATTTATAGACGCTACCTCTTTACCATACGCTTACCTGTTTACCATTACCAGTTTACCATACGGTCCCTGTTTACCATTATTATCTAACATGCAGGTCCCTGATAAAAATACTGTCCCCGTTTTGTCTGTCGGGGAAGTCCAGCGTTCAGCAGAATGGACTCTAAAAACAAATATGCCTAAGATTGCTGTCACGATTACTTATCCGGAGGAGAAATAAGCAAGAAAATGCCTTCTGTTTCACAAAGGGATGTGCTCCCGTGCAGAGTTCAGGGTAAAGGTACATAGGACCAGACCTCGAGTATTGATTCTAAGACGCTTCCCGAAGTTTTGTTTAGGTTGTAGCTTGTTTCTGAAGTTGATACAGAGCGGGTTGATGCAGAGTTAATAAACAGTGTTCGGCAAGCAGAGAGAGTGCCCCCCGGGAATGGGCCTGCAACAGTGACCCTCAGTGGGAGGTCAGAGAAGCCAGCAGTACACAAGCTGGTCCCCATTTCCTTCTGTGAACCGTTAGAGAGTATGCGGCTGCGCTGTGGGTGCCAACTAGAAAGGCGTCTTTCTGAAGGCAAACAACATATGACCGATACGGCGGAAGCACATCTGGCGAACCACCAATTTGAACACATCAGGGTAGACGTGATGGCCCAGAAGGTCCCCGAGAAGCCTGCTGGATCGCTGCCCGGGACCACAGAAACGAAGAGGTCAGCCTGTCGAGAAGCCCCACAACATGATTGACAGGCCGCGTTGGGTCTTAGCAACCGAGATGCTAACTACAACTATGCAGTGTTGGATATCTCACTGTCACGAGCCCTTTGCAGATAGTGGAGTCCACATGTACCAAAAGACTGGTGGTCATTCACAGAACCCTGGGGTACGAACAGTTGCCACCTTGTCCGAAAGGGGCAACGCAGAGGTTTTTCAGCTTTGGTACACACAATCTGGAACCCCAGGAAAGGACTGAGGAATGTGCAAAATGTGTTCATTGCTCTATGGAATCTCCATGGAATCTATTCAGGCAGTGTGGCAAGTCCACGTATCAGGGGTGTGTGTCATGGGTAGCATTCACTGTCAACATGCGCAGTTGGTAGGTAAAGGTAAAGGTTCCCTTGCTCGAAAGCCAATCGAGTCCGACTCCAGGGTTGCGGTGCTCATCTCCGTTTCAAAGCCAAAGAGCCAGCGCTGTCCGAAGACGTTTCCGTGGTCATGTGGCCGGCATGACTAAACACCAAGGTGCATGGAACGCTGTTACCTTCCCACCAAAGTGGTACATATTTATCTACTTGCAATTTCTTGCTTTCGAACTGCTAGGTTGGCAGGAGCTGGAACTAGAGATGGGAGCTCACTCCGTCATGCGGCACACTTGGGTCTCGAACTGCTGAACTACTGACCTTCCCCAGCCTGCGGTTCAGCGTCTTAACCACTTGAGCCACCGCAGTTGGTAGTTTGTCCAATATGCACGAGTGTAATATCTGAGAAGTGTGAGCATGCCACAGCGATTTGTCTTCGACTGGGTGCTCTTGTACGCCGAGGGAAAACCCGGTTGCAAATTACCGCCATTGCACAATGGACGTGTAACGTCCAATGGTGGGTGGAGGGATCCTAGTTCAAGTCACCCCAAATTTGGTGATCGGATAGCCTTGGTTATATTTGAGCAGAGGCGCCCCAGCACAGAAATAAATCGAGTTGTGCTTTCTGCCAAAAGTATCAAATGTCTTTGGCATCTCACGTTTATGGTGGCAAAAACCTTTTGAAACAGAGATCCCTCTTGCCACAATTTCAAAAAAAAGCCTGTGTACATTGGTTTTATACTGCTAATATTATATCATTAGCAGCTTGGCTTTTTCAAAGGAAGCATTCATGAGACTTACTCAAGAGACACACAGGGTGGAAAATTGCAGAAGAACCCATTTAGGCTCCTTTTTTTGGGGGGGAGGACAGTATTGGAAGGGAAGTTCTTCCAAGTTGAAATGGGGGCAAAGAGCACATTCATGTGACATGAGTGGATTGTTTTAGAGGTCACCCACAAACTGGCATCCAGATGGAGACGCCATTTTGGCCCACCCAATCTTTTCTCTAGAGATACTTAGAACATATGCTTGTAGTACATGCATGCCAGTTTAAGTGTCATGGCTCCCCGCCTCGCAGAATTCTGGGAAGTGTAGTTTGGTGAGAGTTTTGTTACGATCCCCTCGTCTCTCCTAACGCAACCAGATTTCCCTGAAGAGAGAGAATCACTGTGCATATCATAGAAGAACTAGTTAGGATAACAACATTGTCTAGTGCTTCCAAGTCTATGATGCAACCCCTAAATCAACCCTGTAAGGCAAGGCAGTGTTTTGCTGATATGGGCTCCACTAAAGTGGCTTGTGTAGGCCAGTGAGTGAAGATTTGGGGGAGGTGACATTAGAACCAGGGTCCTCCCAGACCACAACAGAGTCTCTTATACACCAGGCTATGCTACTTCTCAGCGGCTGTAGAGTGGAAGCTGTGAAGAGCCTGTTTCAAATTTTACCTCCACTTTCAACTGTCCAGGTGGCATTACATAAAGCACAGTCTCGCATCCCCTCAGCAACACGAGCCTAGTAAAACCAGCCCAACCTCACTGGGTTGTTGTAATGACTGGCAAGATAACATACATGAAGTGTTTTGAACCCATTTATCTATTTTTATCCCACCCTTTCTCTGAGTGGGGTGTAGTGGTTAGGGAGACCCGGGTTCAAATCTAGGATCTGGGAGACCTGGGTTCGAATCCGCACTCTGCCATGGAATCTTGCCGCATGACCTTGAGCCACTCACACACTCTCAGCCTAACCTACCTCACAGGGCTGGTGGGATAGAATGGAGGAGAGGATCGAATGGGTGGAAATTACAAGGGAGTCGTTACCAGCTAAATATCAGGAGAAACTTCCTAACTGTAAAAGTGGTTGAGCAGTGGAACAGTCTGCCTCAGGAGGTGGTGGGTGCTCCTTCGCTGGACGTTTTCAAGCGGAGGCTGGATGACCATCTTTCGGGTATGTTGTAGGTATGTAGGGCTATGTTTCGGCTATGCTCCTGCAGAGTGCAGGGGGTTGGACTAGATGACCTGCAAGGTCCCTTCCAACTCTAACGTTCTATGATTCTATAGGAGAACCATGGAAGCCATTTTGCATCTCCATTGGGGTGGAAGTACATAAATAAACCAGATTGCTCAGAATGGGGCCCTGTGTTCTCCCCCTACCCCTTTTGCCCTTACAGCAGTCCTGTGATCCAGGTGGATCGCTATGGTGGCCTGAGTCAGCAGAACCAAGTTTGAGTCCAGGGGCACCTTTAAGACCAACAAAGTTCTATTCAAGGTATACACTTTCCGTGTGCATCCTCACTTCCTCAGATGCTTTGAAATGGAAGTCAACAGCCCATACATTTAGGCAGACGGTGAGCAGTAAATTAGCATACAGCATAATGAAGATGTTTAACAGATGCAAGGACCAAACAGGAATAACAAGCTTAGTTTATATGGTTACCCTTTTTTTAGATTTTCTTCTGGGGGATAAATATAGCGAAGGAAATAAATATGTCAAAATTGGGGATTGATGGGTAGATGTATACTTTGCTGAGAGTAATTAACTGAGACCCTGCCATTTCCTTCACTATGCCACCCCCCCCCCCGGAATTAAACCGAAACAAATGGTAACCATATGAACTAAGCTTGTTATTCCTGTTTGGTCCTTGCATCTGTTAAACGTCTTCATTATGTCCTGTGCTAATTTACTGCTCACCCTCTACCTGTGTGTATGGACTGGTGATTTCCATTCCATTGTATCTGAGGAAGTGTACCTGCACACGAAAGCTTATACCTTCGATAAAACCTTGTTGGTCTTAAAAGGTGCCAATCGACCCAAGCGATCCTCTGAGTCAGCTTAAGCTTAGAGTGAATGACTGGCCCAGGACCACCCAGTAAGTTTCATGTATGAGTGCGGATTCGAACTCAGGCCTCCCAGCCCTCAGAGTGACACTGCCATTGCCCCACGCCAGTATTTCAGTACAAAATAGCTGCTATGAATCCTTGCTTTTATTCATGACTGCTAGCAACAAATTGCCATTGATATTGTCCTAAAGGTGAAGAGATCTCATGGTTATTTATTAAGTAACTTGTTTGGGTCATCTCTCCCCCAGCCTCAACAGAGGCCAAAGAGGTAGGGGTTAAAGTTTTATTTTATTTTATTTATTTATCCTTCGACTTGATATACCGCCCTAACCCCCGTAGGGGTCTCTGGGCGGTTTACAATTCTTGGGTGCTAGTCACCGGAAACAACCCTAACTACGGCCACAATGGTACAAGGGGGGGGGGGACTCCCTACCGGCACCCTGGTGGAGGCTTCAGTAAAGTAAGCTAGTATGGGCCATCACCAAGGACTGGAAAGAAAAAGATCAAAGGGGTGTGTCCTATCTTCTGCTCTGAATCCTGGTAAAAATTAGTACCGGAAGGAAATGTGTTACTTTCACACCTGCCTAGAGGGGAGACCAGTGGCCACAGGAATAAACAGCTTTAAAAAGGGATTCCTGTATAAGAAGCAAGACTCAAGGGAGAAGAAAGAAGAAAGAAGAAAAGAAGAAGAAGGAAGAAAGAAGAGAAAAGAGGGGGGGAAAGGGAGATTTCGTTTTGTTTTTTTTTTTTTGTTTTTTTTTTGTTTTTTGTATTATATGAATAAGAGTTTAGTTAGATATTTAGGGAATAACAATCACCTGACATCTCTCTATATAGCTAGATGACAATCTGTTAAATGGTTAACTGGTGGAGGGTAAAGTAATATAAATATTGGAACTAGGAATATATGAAAAATTAGAGTAAGGTAACATTAGTTCTAACTAATCAGAACTTGGAGAGCTCTAGATAAAACAGATTTACAAAAAGAGAGAGATAAGAAACGATAGATTAGATCTAGAGGATACATAAACCAGAAAGGGAAGTTACCCTCCCAGTAAATATATATAGAACGATTAACTATGGATAAAACAGGAGCTGGTAGAAGACCGTCCTTTTCAAATCCACAGTTACAAGGG
>NW_015170888.1:828607-830713 GCF_001447785.1 Gekko japonicus
GACCCCCAGGAAATGACCCAAAGTATTGATAGTATATATAGAGTTAATTCGGCATATGCTAGACGCAACAAAATACCGAGGGAAGTGCATATTAAATTTACTAAAAAGGAAACTAAAGAAAGAATTCTAAAGAACTCAATGGATACATCATTGAAGATTAGAGAAACAGAAATCAAAATACTTAGAGAAACCCCGTGGAGGGTGAGAGAAAAACGACAGGATTATTACGTTTTGGCGAACCTCCTAAAAGAAAATAACATTCAGTATAGATGGCTGGTACCAGAGGGCCTATTCTTCATGTACAAGAGTAAAAGATATAAAATCAATTCGATCTTTAAAGTGGAAAACTTTTTAGAAACAAATGGAGAAGAGTTGGGATGGCAAGATGAAAGCTCCTCAGAAGAAGAATCTCAACAACAAGAGAAGAAGGAAGAAACGGATAAAACAGAAGACAAACGTGATAAGCCAAAGAAAACTAGACGAAGAATGCAGAACTACCCCTTTCGAATGAATACAAGACAGAGACAAAGAGATAAAGAGGAGACACAACAAGAAAAGAATGGATAAACAAAAACTTAAATTAATATCAATCAATGTCAACGGATTAAATTCACCACCAAAAAGATCGCGAGTATTCCATCAGCTGCAAAAACTTAAGGCAGAAGTGATAGCTCTGCAAGAAACACATATAAAAGAAAATAATATTGATCTATTACAAAATAAAAAACTGGGAAAAGCATTTATTGCAGCGGATAAAGAAAAAAAAAAGAGGGGTGTGGTGACCTATATAAAAGAAAATCTGTTGCCTGAATTGATTTTTACCTCAGACGATGGACGTATAGTAATGGTACAGATTTACAAACAGAATAAAAAAATCCTTATAGTTAATATATACGCACCAAATGAAAATCAGAGCAGATTCTATGAATTACTTAAAGAAATAATAGCCAAGCAAGTGTTTGACGAACTTTGCCTGATGGGTGACTTCAATGCGGTTTTCGATAGAAACAGAGATAGGAGAAACCTTTTTAAAAAATATAAGCAAGGAAGCGAACTTCCTAAAACATTTCTGAGAATGGTAGAAGAATTTAGCCTAGTTGATACATGGCGTGTAAGGAATAAAGACAAGGAAGGATTTTCTTTTTACTCCAATTGCCATAAGTCATGGTCCAGACTGGACATGATCTGGACCTCAATAGGGTTGGTAAACGATATTTGGGATGTAGAGATACTACCAGCAACGTATGCAGACCATAATCCGGTTATGTTAACATTAACAAACCCATACAAAAGACAAAGATGGTCGTTAAACTCTTTTTTATTGAAAGATAAAAAATTTGTGGCACAAATAAAGACAGATATCGGATATTTTTTTAAAGAAAACTTGCAAATGGAAGTCCCCATCGAAATCGTCTGGGATGCGTTTAAGGCCTGTGTAAGAGGATGGTTTATCCAACAGAGTGCCTGGAAAAGAAAGACACAAAATGCAAATTATAATCAACTACGAGATAAAATAAAGGAAGAAGAAAGAAAAATGAAAACTGGAGGGATAAATATACAAATCGCTAAAGAAAAAATTACAATTTTACAACATCACTTAAATTGTTTACTAACCCAGGAAATAGCAAAAAAAATTAATTATACTCGACAATATTGGCATGAAAATGCAAACAAACCAACTAGATGGCTTGCGTTTAAAATGAGAAAAGAAAGAGAAAAAAAGATAATAAAAAGTTTAAAAAACGAAAAGGGAGAAGAAAAATATACGTTACAAGAATTAAAGGAGGTGGTGGAAAAATATTACCAAAAGTTGTATCAAAAGGACGAAATAGATCAAGATAAAATAAATCATTATCTTGAACAAAATTTGGAGGTGAAATTTACTGAGGAACAAAAGAAAAATTTAAATGATCCAATCTCTATTTCAGAAGTAATAGCAGCAATACGTAATCAGAAAAATAATAAAACCCCTGGACCAGATGGAATACCGGCGGAGTTTTATAAAACTTTTGAAGATGAAGTGATGTTGATTTTAAAAAATCTTATTGCAAATGTGAGGAGTAAAGGCCAGATTCCAGAGTCTTGGAAACAGGCTCAAATTATGTT